>NW_015505985.1:176069-178948 GCF_001515645.1 Sinocyclocheilus grahami | reverse complement strand
TAATTTTTTTTTTTTTTTTTGATTGATAAAATTCACTTACTTGGCCCCTTTATGCTCATGTCATTGCTTTTCATAGTTTTTTAATTCTTTATTTTTATTTTATATAGTACAATTACCAAAATTAATGTTTTTTTATGTGTGTATCTATGTGAGTATTTAGTTAGTTATTTTGGCTATAAATAAAGACCAAAAAATTTCTTTATTTCAGGCTTGGTAATATTTCTTTGTTTATTTATTTTTGGCTTATATGTCATTACTCATGTTGTTGCTCAGGTGTGGAACGTCTGGGAAGGAGCGAGGCTGTAATTTTATTATGCCCAGGTGTTCTGCCAGTGCATGGCTTCCCTGAATTCAGTTAAAGTCGATGTTTCACTAAAACTAAAGTCTGCTAAATCTGTCAAACATTAAATGGCGAGACTAAAATGTTTGGACATTTCTACCTGTCAAATGAATACCTCCGACATAGCGTTACTTCCACTGAATCCATTTTAATGTCATTTTGGTTTGTATGTGTTTGCAGTTTTAATAGAGTTTTTAATAGAGTTTCATCCAGCTTTATCCAGAACGTTCAGTGAACCTGCAAGCTTCATTCACTTCCTATGGTAAAGCGGAGTAGAGTTGGCCATTACATACTGTAGTGCTTTCTACAGTACCACGTATCTGCCCTGTGGCATTTCACATAAAAATGTCTCTCACACACATCTCTCATGCTTGGATTGTTTTTAGCGTCTTCCTTGCCGTTTAAGTCTCGTGCAGGTTGCAGTTTAACTGTTTTCATCTGTGTTGATGAGATAAGAATATATTTATCATGCATACAGGAAAGGCGTGCGTTGAACCGTTTGTAAACTAGGACATCTCCCCATCTGCTGTCAATAAACAAAGGAATGAATGCATTATATAAAAAAGTAAATAATCCAATGTTCATGTTATTGTCTGTGCAGAGCCTTGGCCCAAGAGTCTTGCATCCAGAATATGAAGCGTGCATGTGTTTTTGTAGGATTGTAGTGTTGTGTGACTAAGGGTTGTAGCACACTAATAATCTCTAGCATGCTTGTGTGAAGCGCTGTCTTTCTCAAACCGCAAGAGAGTTGTAAAACTCTCTTGAGAACTCTGTGTCCAACCTCAGTCGGTTGAAAAATACTGTATGTTGAGCATATGGGACAGGTGGGTCATAATTACTGTGTCAAATTATATGACGAAGCAAACAGAGAAATGTACAGTGAGCCATACCAGCTCGACTTCAACCTGAAGTCTCGTGTAAGCACCATGCATTTAGTCTCACTCCTTATACTTATTATTACACCATGACTTCATTTTATGACTTCCCATATTTCATCTTTAACAGTGCTTGAGGCATCAAAACAAAAAGCAAAAACAAGTTGGATGTGGATGTGTTTGCATTGAAAATCAGCTTATTTCAAGGCTTTTAAGATTCAAATTTAATACTCGTAACTTTTTTTCATGGTCATTCATCTTCATTGTGTCACATTCAACTGAGATTGCCCTACTTCACCATAGAGACTTGAGTGATTAGAATTGCAGAAGTTGCAGCCGCTTTACTTGACATAAGGAATGCTGTAAATTTCCCACTGCTGGTCTGTTAGAGGCATTTCTTCCCCCTGAAGGTGTAAACAGGAAGAGAAACTGATTTGGCAGAGCTCATATTATATCACAACCTCACCACTCAGCAAAAAACACATCTTCACGTTAAAGACATTCATTAATAAATAAATAAATAAATAACAAGAATTTAGTTTTTTTGTTGTTGTTGTTGTTTTTTTTCACTTTTGATGGTCCCCTTTAGACATTCTCTTGACTATAAATACCTTTGCAACTACACGACAACTAGAATTAGAATATTACAATATTAGTAGACTGGTTAGGGTTAAAGAGATGGTTATGGAAGCCCGTTTCCGCCACTGAATAAAAAATAAAAAAGGTAATTGCGACTTTTTTAACTCACAATTCTGACTTGTTTTTTCTCCGAATTGCGTGATATAAACTTTATATAAATGTTTATTAGTTTATATGCGTGATATATAACATTGATATAAACAGACATTAAGTTACAATTCTGAGAAATTCTGACTTTATAACTCGCAAATTGCGTGAAAAAAAAAGTCAGAATTTCTCAGAATTGTAACTTAATGTCTGTTTATATCAATGTTATATATCACGCATATAAACTAATAAATTGAGATATAAACTCTTTTTCCTCCCCTCAAAATTGGACTTTAACTCGCAATTGCGAGTTTATATCACGCAATTCTAACTTTATATCTCACAATTGAGAAAAAATGTCAAAATTGTGAGAAAAAAAGTCAGAATTGTGAGATATAAACTGTTTATATCACGCAATTCTGACTTTATTTCTCAGAATTGCGAGTTTGTATCTCACAAAATGACTTTTTAACTCGCAATTGCAAGTTTATATCACGTAATTCTGAGAAAACAAGTCAGAATTGCAAGTTTGTATCACAATTTTGAGAAAAAAAAGTCAGAATTGTGAGATAACAAGTCGCAATAACCTTTTTTTATTTTTTATTCAGTGGCGGAAATGGGCTTCCATAGATAATTGTCCCAAAAGTGAAATTTCTGTCATTAATTACTCACCCTCATGTCGTTCCAAACCCGCAAGTCCTTTGTTCATCTTTGGAACACAAATTAAGATATTTTTGATTAAATCCGACAGAAAAGCAACTGAAATATTCAAGGCCTAGAAATGTAGTAAAGACATCGTTAAAATAGTCCATGTGACATCAGTGGTTCAACCGTACTTGTATGAAGCAACAAGAATACTTTTTGTACGCAAAGAAAACAAAAATTACGACTTTATTCAACAATTTCTTCTCTTCCTTCGACACAAGTTCACAAGTGTA
>NW_015505985.1:122681-176041 GCF_001515645.1 Sinocyclocheilus grahami | reverse complement strand
AATAAATAAATAAATAACAAGAATTTAGTTTTTTTGTTGTTGTTGTCGTTGTTGTTTTTTTTCACTTTTGATGGTCCCCTTTAGACATTCTCTTGACTATAAATACCTTTGCAACTACACGACAACTAGAATTAGAATATTACAATATTAGTAGACTGGTTAGGGTTAAAGAGATGGTTATGGAAGCCCGTTTCCGCCACTGAATAAAAAATAAAAAAGGTAATTGCGACTTTTTTAACTCACAATTCTGACTTGTTTTTTCTCTGAATTGCGTGATATAAACTTTATATAAATGTTTATTAGTTTATTATATGCGTGATATATAACATTGATATAAACAATTCTGAGAAATTCTGACTTTTTTTTCACGCAATTTGCGAGTTATAAAGTCAGAATTGAGATATAAACTCTTTTTCCTCCCCTCAAAATTGGACTTTAACTCGCAATTGCGAGTTTATATCACGCAATTCTAACTTTATATCTCACAATTGAGAAAAAATGTCAAAATTGTGAGAAAAAAAGTCAAAATTGTGAGAAAAAAATGTCAGAATTGTGAGATATAAACTGTTTATATCACGCAATTCTGACTTTATTTCTCAGAATTGCGAGTTTGTATCTCACAAAATGACTTTTTAACTCGCAATTGCAAGTTTATATCACGTAATTCTGAGAAAACAAGTCAGAATTGCAAGTTTGTATCACAATTTTGAGAAAAAAAAGTCAGAATTGTGAGATAACAAGTCGCAATAACCTTTTTTTATTTTTTATTCAGTGGCGGAAATGGGCTTCCATAGATAATTGTCCCAAAAGTGAAATTTCTGTCATTAATTACTCACCCTCATGTCGTTCCAAACCCGCAAGTCCTTTGTTCATCTTTGGAACACAAATTAAGATATTTTTGATTAAATCCGACAGAAAAGCAACTGAAATATTCAAGGCCTAGAAATGTAGTAAAGACATCGTTAAAATAGTCCATGTGACATCAGTGGTTCAACCGTACTTGTATGAAGCAACAAGAATACTTTTTGTATGCAAAGAAAACAAAAATTACGACTTTATTCAACAATTTCTTCTCTTCCTTCGACACAAGTTCACAAGTGTACCACAATGAATGTGTCAGTTGCATTGTTGTCTATGCAAGATCAGAAAGCTCTCAGATTTCATCAAAAATATCTTAATTTGTGTTTTCCGTAGAATGAACAAAGCTCTTACGGGTTTGTAATGACATGAGGGTGAGTAATTAATGACAGAATTTTTTTTTTTGAGTGAACTATCACTTTAGGGTTAGTAGAATAAGTTGAAATCTACTTGCAAAGTTATTTGGCTGCATTTACATTACATAGTTCAAGTGACACAAATTCAGAATTTTTCCTCTTATGTGGCACAGATCGTATATGACCCACAAACATGTAAGCAGGGGAAAAGTGCATGGATTCCGATATTCTCTGACTGGTTTCAGGCCTCATTCATACAGTGTGGCAATAAATCTGATATGAATCATTCTGCCAAAAAGTGACAGCAGCGAATTATGTTACCTCAGGTTTAATGTTGCCAAGTCCATGGTTTTTCTGCAGCATTGGGCTTATTTTACACTGTTGCCGTAGGTAGTTTGTTCGTCCATAGGTTAGGTTAAAAAAATGAATGGGAGAAAGTGCAACATGCAATATGGCGGAATAGTCCCACCTTCTCAGTATAAAAGCCAATCGCCAATAGGTAGAGTCATGCATCACTGCAGCTGCCTTTAGAAGCTCTGGTTGCTATAGAAAGAGTCAGTTTGCCAAGTGTAAATGCAGAGTTGTTAGTGAGGTATCAATCATAAAACATTGTCAACACATTAATCTGGAGACTTCTGTACAGTTCTTTGGCTACATTTTGAGGGCGCTGTAGTAAATATTTTGAGATTTCATAACTAGGAAAATGTTGCACTGTGTTTTGAAAACTAGGAGACATGAGCGCACAGACAGCAGCTTAAGCTCAAGCTGAGTTGAAGTGTGTACCTTGCCAAGGTAGACTTAATTGTGTCCATTACACTAATACCTTCTTTATTGCTGTAGACATGGGATGAAACGACGGTGGGTTATATAACTGTCTGATTAGCATGTTCTCTTGCCTCAGACTCCAAATGTCTTAGATGTGTTGACAAGCTTGTACATTTTTGTATTGAATAAGATGGAACTAGTCTCTAATCCTCTCTTGTAATGTGTGTTATGTGTTCTCACTTTCCACACTAAGGCAAACAGATCTAAGAAGATTTACTTAGTCCTTTAGAAATGAGCGCAGGCCTTGCCCTCAAGAGTAACATATTAAAGGACTCACCCTCGTGTTGTTGCAAAATCTTTTGTGGAGCACAAAAGGAGATTTTCTCCGTCTCTCTTTTCAGTATATAATTAAAACGTTATTGAGGACTGGGGCCTTGAAGTTCCAAAATGAGAAAAAGCACCATAAAAGTGTCATATAAGAGGTCAATGTGACTTGTCAAGTGTGGTTCTGCCACACATGGATTTATATACTTTGACACTGAAACGTACAATTTTCCTGCACATTTCTACTGCATTTTATATATTTTTATATTCTATATTTAAAATGGTAATGTTTAGGTTTGGGGATAGGGATCAGGGGTATAAAAATCGAAATGATTTATCGCTAAAAAGTTGAAAGTGCATACACATACACAAATTTCTAAAATGTAATGTTTACATTTTAGAAATTTCACCGTCCAAATTGTACATTTCAGCATCAATCAAACCTGTAAATGTTTTATACTAACACCTACGTATTAGCAATGAGACCTGGCTGACATTATTTATATACTATATGCCCTAGTTCTGACTTTTTCAGTGAATCACTTTGTCCAGTTCATCTGATTGATTCGTTTGTGAATCTGACTGCTCCAGTTCTCAAGTTCAAATCACTGACTCAATGAGCTGGTCCCAGTAGCTTGCTGAAGGGGAAGATTATCACTGAATTACAGCCTACGTTTTCTCACACAGAACTATATGACTCGAAAGGCTTGGAATATATACAGTTGTATGAGTCATATGGACTGCTTTGACACTTTTATGGTGCTTTTACATCCTTTTTCATGCTTGCAAAGCTTCAGTCCCTATTCCTTGTAATTACATGGACCAGAATTGAGCAACCCATCTATGTTTTACATTAGAAAGTAACCGAGTGAAATAATTCTTTGTTCTCCCAAAAACTCAATGATTTCTCAACAGTGACAACTCGTGGTTTATAACATAAAAATAGTCCTTGAGAAAAAGTCACTGGATGAAACAAGTAAGCATTGTGCTACTGCACTTAACTGCAGATTCATTTATTAGAAATTATGCATTGCTTTTGCCTGTTAAATAATTTTTCTGGTAAATAAATCATACATTTCTTTGCATAGGTACTGCATGAGAGATAACACAATGACCTTGTCATTGCGTTGGTGGTTCAGGCCTTAATTTTACCTTATGTCGCACCATTGTTTAGAAGCATTTTGTGAACTTCTCCCCACGTCATGGGGCAACATTTCCTTAAATAGTATCTAGCCTGGAAGCTTATGAATCCTGAGTTTCCTGAGGCAGGAAAAACGGAATGGTTTAAGTGATCAGAAATAAATTGTACTTTCTCAGTGCTGGCTAAATCAACATACACTCACTCGTGGTGGGAATATCATGAGAGATTTGTACGTACAACACTCATTGGCCTCCACACCTAGCAACCAGATCAAAATATTTAATATTGTTCTTATTTAGGACACAAATTATAACATGCAAGCATTGACCAGGTGAAGTCATAATCCTACTGTTAATGCAAATGTTGATGGACTAAAGAGCAACAAGAATAGACCCAGCTGTCCTCCTTTTATATTTTAGAAGCAGTTGTACAGACAATGGCAAGAATGGTTCACCTGTGCAGAGATCAGGCACACTGCACTCCAAGGCCTCTGTTGTTGGACTGAACCGACGTCATAAGGAAGAGATGAACATCCGGGTTGTGTTTTGAAAACACTCGCTTTTAACAATGCCCACCCTTGAGGTATATCCAGTGTTGTTTACTGCATTTAGTTTCCTGTAGGACTCAGCACTGCCAAACCAAGCAGATCCACAAGTTTGATTATTCCACAGTCGTGACAGGCTCCAAAAAAAAATTCCAAAAAATACACAATTTTACAATTATGCTACACGCATCATTAATGCAGTGTAAATAAGTGAGGTAAGCCTAGTTTCCAGAATTTTTCCAGCATCTTCTAAGCAGCTATTCTGTTGTTATGGAATGTAATCGAGGAGCCGTGTGTTTCAGAAACTAATCTTCCAAACCTGTAAGCATTCCAAGAAAAATTTGCCTCAAGAAACTCTGGTGGTGATTTTTTTTTTCTTCTATTTTTTTTCTCAGTTTTCTCTGTGTGAGCATCTGAGATCTGCAAAATTAGATTTTAGATGATTTCTGAAAAAGAAAAGCAGACTGCTGTTAACACGCAATATTATGAAATGTGGAATCTTAAGGAGTGATATACTTCTGTGGCAGATGGCCTCATATTATCTCAAGTACAACTAATAAGATCTTTTTTGGGAAATTGCATTAACACAAACCAAATGGATGGATGAACAGACAGATAGATAGATATCGTATGGATGGATGGAAGGACGGACGAACGAACGGACAGACATATCAATGAACGAACAGAGGGGATGGATGGATTCTGCTTTCACACCTCCTGTCTCTTTGAGATGGCCGGTGGGTTGTGTGTGGGACTGGAGAGAGTATTTATGGCAGGAGACATGCTGATATCACTCCCAGGGGATCCGAGTGCTGATTGGCTGAGAGTCACACTCGGCTCAAACAGACGCTCTGGTGTTCAGTCATGCTGCTGCATGTGAGTGTAAGGAAAGCATCTTACAGCTTTCTACAAGCAAATCAAGTAGGCGTGTCAAATTTCATAACTGAAATGCTGACAATTCCGCAAGTAATGTAAGGCATTCCTTTGTTTCTTATTGACAGACCTTTTGTTTTTTGCCATGTATCTAGACTAGGTTAGAAGGTTAAATGCCTTACTGTCAATCGTGAGGTGTCCTGAAGACAAATGCGTTCACTTCCAGGAACTGACATGACATATGGTATTTGCATGAGTTATCACATCATAATTGCAGCTAAAAAATATTTCAGTTATGAAACACTAAATTTCAAACAGACGCTCTGGTGTTCAGTCATGCTGCTGCATGTGAGTGTAAGGAAAGCATCTTACAGCTTTCTACAAGCAAATCAAGTAGGCGTGTCAAATTTCATAACTGAAATGCTGACAATTCCGCAAGTAATGTAAGGCATTCCTTTGTTTCTTATTGACAGACCTTTTGTTTTTTGCCATGTATCTAGACTAGGTTAGAAGGTTAAATGCCTTACTGTCAATCGTGAGGTGTCCTGAAGACAAATGCGTTCACTTCCAGGAACTGACATGACTATGGTATTTGCATGAGTTATCACATCATAATTGCAGCTAAAAAATATTTCAGTTATGAAACACTAAATGCTATGCATATTATTTAATGGAATACAAAGGTTTCTTTCGTAATAAGCTTTTCTTTGATGGTTCAACAGCACTTGGCCATATGAGTCTCTTAAAAGAGAGACATTCATAGCAAGAATTATTTCACAACCAACAATAATTATTGAGTCTTACAATTGTCTGTTTTCTGCCCTTTACATGTCTACTTAAACTGTTCCACTCGTGTGAAATTAAAACTGTCTGAACTTTCCCTAGGGGACCTAAAGAGGTCAAAGGGTTCAGTTCAGCTGGTTTTGTAGTGCATCCCAGGTGAGACATCTGACCCAGAGTCGACCTATCCTGTGCTCGCACACATTCAACATAAAGTTATACAACAACAACAATACTCCAGTAATTCAACTGTTCAGATTACAATCTGAAGCACAAAACCATGCCATTTAGAATACTATATCCTTTCAGTCATCAGATGCAGAAAAACAAGTTGATCTGTCCGGCACACATACAGTATATCACATTACAGGCAAATTTCTTCAAAGCAGTTTTACAGAAAATTCTGATGTTAATGTTTATAATATCTTAATATCTTCATTCCTTATAGTGCTATTCAGCAGATTAAAGCTGGCCAATATTATAGTTACATATCATAGTTACATCACCCCACACGAGTAAATATCCAACTTTATATAAAGAGATGGAGGATAATATAGTTACATTTTGCGAAGAAAAAAAATCAGGGAGTTGAGGTTTGCTACTGTAAGTGGATGTATATACAACTTTATATATAGAGCTGTGCAATAGTTTACATTTTGCGATTATATAACAATCAAGCAGTTAATATTTGCTATATAGTACATACTGCTTAACCAGGTATACTGCATGTACCTGGGTAAAAATAGATATAGTTGTATAAGTTGATGTAGGTGATATTAGGAGTTATGAAGTGTCGTGACAAGCTTAATTACTGTTTGGTGATGTGTATGACTGAAATGGTTATGCATATAAACAACAGGGTTAAAAATTTCTCATATCACCCACTCCTGAGCAGTTTATCCGAGGAGTTAATTGGAAGTTGTCATGTCGTAATACATAATATCTTTAGTCAAATAAAAAAAACAAGTCTCAGAAGCCCAACAATTTCGAAGTACTCAAGGCTCATCAGGAAAAATTCAGGTTATGTAATAAGGATGCCTCAATTTCCCCCATGACACATGTCAGTGCTAGAAAACAAGCTGTGCTTGTCCCATGGTAGGACTCTGAATTCAAGGCTTTCCTCTGAAATCCTCAGCCTCATGCTGGTGGCCTTTGTTCTGCCCCACTTGGTCAGAATAAGATGTTCCAGGCACATTCCTTGCGAGGCTGGTACCACAGAGGAGCAAACCTCTCACACAGACAGCGATTCACAGTGTTTTCCAAACCCCTGGGGAAAGACGGACACAGTTCTTCTCCGATCTCATGTGTCTAGGAAGAATTCCAGCACTGTTAAATAAGAGCACCTTCCCTTCAGCCGCTTACAAAGGGTCTCTTTTTGAGGAGAGCTTAATAAAAGCCACTCAGATAAAGTTGCAGGATCTTTCTTGCTATTTTTACACACTTATCATTTACAACTCATCAAGCTGAGGAACTAGCAAACATATGTTTTGCGTGCTCAAGCCAATCACCCGTGAAGGGCAAGAGTCATTGGGCAACTTCTGCTTGGTATATTTGACCTCTTGCACCAGCCCTGGGATTAGTACAGCTTTTAGGGAGGAACTACCACCCAGTTATGTTTGTGAGGCAACATCCTTTTATGGTCGTGTGAAAGTAACTAGTGTTGCTTTCCAAATCCTCTTTCTATAGGTGGAGTGCGGTAAACTTATCACATTCCCACACCCGTGTAAAAACAAGAGCGTAGTGGCTTACCTCAAATAAACAGACCATTGGTCTTGTGAACACAAAATGCTCTGTCTTGATAGATAGCTGTGTATGTTTATGGGAATAAACAGAACTTTGTCGTATATTATTCTTGGAGACAAATTAAACTCATTAGTCTCCAACTATTCACTGTTTACTGCTTTTGCAAAACAGTGAGACCATTCAAAAGATTATATTTGAAATATGACAGGTCGATATTAAATCATAAGACACTTGAGATCAAAATTATTTGGGTTAGGCCGGCTAGGGTAAATACTGAGATGAAACACCCCAAATAATTGGAGAAAGATTCAATATATGAGATATTATATGCATACTGACTACAAAAGTTCATGAGTCAGTACATACACAAACGTAAATCTTGCTGTCACATCACAAAGAATCTGAAAATGTGGTTTGTAATTGTACAATGGAAATTTTTTACATGTCTGTGGTTATGACTTACATGCAACCCTAGTTGAACAATGGGTCATGCATTTGTTTGCCTTGTATGTCAGAAGCAGCTTGACCATATGCCTAGCACTGCCCTAGAAACCTTATACAATGATTCTTGTATTCCATTGTAAGGGAGGATATTAATGATTTTCAAATGCATTTTTATATAGCCTTTTTTATATGAATCATATAGTTTATAGTAACTCTTTTATGTATTCATTTGGATTGGACTTTGGATGCTGTGATTTAATTTAAAGTAATATTTTTAATTAGTTTATTTGGGAGCTGAACACCAGTCGGTGCACTCCATAAAAGTAGTAAACACTTTCAGCTCATTATGACTTTGTCTATTTATACTGTCAACTTTCTTCTAAAGGATCGACAAAAAAAATTCCCGAAGTAAACATCTGTCACGTTTGATTCTGTCTCTACAGGATGCACCTGGGAGCGAGAGGGAGGCTGTTTGTATAACGTGAGAATGAGGTAACAACGTTTACACGGCGGATCACACTCAATAACTTTCCACAACAGGGTATTAGATCTGAGGCGTAGGAAATAATGTCACTCTGCTGAAAAATGGCACAAACAGCCTACTGTGAGCCTATATTTACATGAGAGGACAAACAAGTACAATTCTCAGTGCACTGTAACTCGCTCGCATGCAAAGCCGGTTACATTTCACCAGGCCTTGACATAGAAAGCCGCCCACTACACCAAACTGAAACAGATGTTTGGGAGTTGCATAAGAGCAGAGGTCTTGCAGCTGTTTGAGCAAATGCCAAATCACCAGTGAATTCCATTGAACAGGTTTTACACCAGGTTGTTTTGACCCAGTCATTTATTTAATTTCATTTTATTTCATTTTATTTGTTGCTTAGTTATATACCGTAAACACTTTCAGCTCATTATGACTTTGTCTATTTATACTGTCAACTTTCTTCTAAAGGATCGACAAAAAAAATTCCCGAAGTAAACATCTGTCACGTTTGATTCTGTCTCTACAGGATGCACCTGGGAGCGAGAGGGAGGCTGTTTGTATAACGTGAGAATGAGGTAACAACGTTTACACGGCGGATCACACTCAATAACTTTCCACAACAGGGTATTAGATCTGAGGCGTAGGAAATAATGTCACTCTGCTGAAAAATGGCACAAACAGCCTACTGTGAGCCTATATTTACATGAGAGGACAAACAAGTACAATTCTCAGTGCACTGTAACTCGCTCGCATGCAAAGCCGGCTACATTTCACCAGGCCTTGACATAGAAAGCCGCCCACTACACCAAACTGAAACAGATGTTTGGGAGTTGCATAAGAGCAGAGGTCTTGCAGCTGTTTTGGGAAGAAGAGCAAATGCCAAATCACCAGTGAATTCCATTGAACAGGTTTTACACCAGGTTGTTTTGACCCAGTCATTTATTTAATTTCATTTTATTTCATTTTATTTGTTGCTTAGTTATATACGAAAAGACACTTAAATTGACTATTACAGAATGAAATAACATCAAAGCATGAGTCTTCACATTGATGTAAACTTTACTAATATTTATTCATTTGTCTATGTCAGTGTCCATGGTTGTTTAGCCCAGTCAAATATACCACATAAATTACTATTTTTATTATTATAGTTCATTGGTTTAGTTATTTGCCAAAAGACAGATGCATTATTACCCAATGAAATAACATTCTTAAAGTATGAACCTTCATATTCACAAACTTCACAAATAGTTATTAATTTATATTTAATGTGTGGTTTGTCTATTCACTTTGGAATCAAATTGTCTGCCTTTGTGCTATATAGATGTTCAGTACAAGTCAAGGGATTTTAGTTTGATGGCATGTAGATCTTGCTTTTATTAGTGGCAATAAAACATTAATGAAACCTCAGATATGAGCGCATTTGGATTCTGATATTTTCAGAAGTCATTTCCTTTTAAGCCTCCACCCATTTGCGATAGGACCCAGTGGACGCAACTCGCTAGATCTGCATATCCTTTGAATCTACTTTATTACTGTTTACCTTATCGGAACTTCTGCAGAAATACTGAAATCTGGGTCTTAAGTAGAAGTTTTACCCCAGGGACCTCTCAGAGGCTTGAGTTACACTGAGCCTGGCTTTCCTAAGGAGAGAAAGATGAGGGTTTCACATGCCAGCTCTGTTTTCTCAAAGCCTTCTGGATTACTACAGCACAGTAGCCATTATGAAATTACCTCTAGATCTATTAAACCCTGTCTCCACGTATATTTAAAACAATTTACAATTCAGTGGAAAGATCAAACTATGTATAGTTTTTAATCATGCACATGATGCAGAGCTCACTGAAGTCAATGACATTTACTGTATCTTTATATATATGTAATTACCTAAAAGAATTTGATTATTCCTATAAAGAGATTTCATTGCATGTAATAAAATGTGAGCAGTGAGAGATGCCACTGTATATTTGAATAGTAAATGTCAATCATAAACTACCATGCATGCTAAGGGGACAATATTGGGCTAAATAATTGCATCGTGAAGGCCTTATCGTCATGGACTTTACACCTGATATCAAACACTTTATTAAAATCCCATATTAAAGCCAATGAAGATTATGCCAATTTTACATCTAAATTGGAATTTTTATGAATATTTGCACTGTTTGCACTGTAATGCATGAATTCAGTGGAATGAGGCTGAGAACTGCATAAATAAACTTCTCACCGTTGGGGCTTATTTTGCCTGGCTAAGTATACATTATGTTCTACTTAAGTTAATTATAGAAAAATGCATGCATTCAGTAGAATGAGGCTGCCATGAACTGCATTAAATCAATTTTTGCCCATCTAATTGAGCACTTGTATTTTACTCCTTCTATAGCCCAGTGAAATAAACTGCATGCCATTTGTTAGGGGTGCTGTTCTCATCAGCGGGGCCTATTTTGCCTGGCAAACTGTACCTTATTTTTATTATATAAAAATGCATGAACTTTACTCCTGGTATCAAACCTATATTAAAGGCCAATCGTGCCAACTTCATAATTAACATTTAAAGTTGGAATTTTTATCTTATCTAAAATGTTAGAGGTCATATGTATTCATGTGAGCTACCATTTCAATCTAAAACTGGAGAAATGTCCTTGTCCTACATGAAGAAAAAGAAAAGACCCGTGCGTCATATTTAGTGTAAACATAAGGTTTATTGCAATGTGCATTTTGCATCCATAATTTGTAAAAAAAAAATAAAAAATAAAAATTGGACACAATGAGGCAACAATACCCATGTTTCAAAAAGACTGCGGTCAAAAAAAAAAAACTTCTCCCTGTGAAAAGTTCCACATGGTCCTGTTGGCTTGTGAGTATTAGGCAAGTCTTTGGTAGTTAGAAAATACAAAGTTCATTCGAAAACATGTGGCCCTCTTCAGACACCGTTGTGCCTGGTAGTTGGTTGGCATAGAAGGTCAACAGAACAGATGTTCGACATGTCAGCAGAACATTCGCAGCCTCCGTTTCAGAACATTTCTCTTTACATCAGTCGCTGATTTACAGAACTATGCAAATGTATACAGATTTTCATTCCCACAATAAGAAAAACATCATTTTTTACACATAGCCCATATAAACAAGTTGATTTTGTTCCGTTTCACAACACAAACAAGCAATAATCCCCATAAGCAGCAGGCCCCATCTGCAGAGATACAAGCGATGCTATACAAATCATATGGCAGGAGTCACCACTGTGGACGAGAGGACCAGCGCTCCGTACAGGTCCGTCTCGAACGTCCTTAACCACGGGAGCTAAGAAATGTCCACAGCACTAGGGATCAATGGAGGGCATGAAGTGAGTCCCGTATAGCTTGCGTCAGGTGGAGCTGTGGGGGCGTCTCGCAGGGACGTATACATTTCCTTGGCTTGACTTGGATAGGCCAAAGATGCGCTCTCTGCCAGCTCCATCAGGCAAACCCCTCTCCGTCTCTTCGTGAGAGGGACCAAAGGAAAGCAAGGCTGGGCCCCCTTCCTAACAAGGGGCACGTCAGTCCCGTTGTACAGTAACCTCGGACATCTACATCACTCTCTCTTTTCCGCGTTAGTCCGAAGAGATTGTCAGATATTACTGAACTAGGCCACTTGTCGCAATGCTTTCATTTCAGGTCAGGTTTTCATCTGTACAGCCAGCTTCATCTTGAAGTTGCATATTTGGAGGTCTATTTCAGGTGAGAGCTGTGGCTCTGCCCGCCCCATGGCAGAGCCACTTATACAGCAGATCCCGTGCTGTTGTACTGGAGCTCGCCGTCCTCGGGGGACCCCAGCTCCAGAGGCTCCAGGGGGAGGCTGGAGTCTGAGGGCAAACGTGACTGAAACTTCTCCAGCTGCTCTGGGCTCGCCAGGTTCTTCAGCAGGCTGTTCTCACGCTCCAACTGGTTGTTCTTCTCTGCCAGTTCCTTGATCTGCTCTTTCAAGATCTCAACTTCCTCCCTGACTGCATACATTAAGTGATTCTTCACAAGATCCTGTGAGGAAAAAAATATGAGAGAGAGTTGAGTTTCCATGATCACAACAAGACATCAAGTACAATGCAACTGATCTGTTTACACTGTAATGCATGAATTGAGTAGAATGAGGTTAAGGTGAACAAACATCCAAATTTTACTCCTTGAATAGTCCAATGAAATAAACTACGTGTTATTTTTTAGGGGTCCTGATCTCACCATCAGGGTCTGTTTTACAATACTGACCAGCTGACTGTACATTATGTTCTAATTATTAATTTTACCTTTTTTGAGGGGGAAAGAGAATCAATTCAAGAATGAATGCATGATTCTAATTTTCTACTTAAATTTAGCATTTTTTAATGTGAATCATGTTAATTATGCAAATAGGCTCTGGATTACCAAATATTTACATCTATCGAGCATGATTTATATATTGTAGGTGTGCAAACTTAATATATTAAAAAATAAGATTGTGTACAAGATATGGTTGTTTTGGATATGCACTTTAAATTTACAGTTAAATATAAATAAATGAAAATGGTACTAAATGGTTACTTACTAGGAGGATTAAATGGGTTTAAAAAACACTTACTAAAATGAAAATCATAATCTAAAAATAAATGCATGTTTCTCTTTATTTTAATTACATTTTCCAACATCCTAATCTACGGTCAAGTTATTCAAGTGTGGCTCTGGATTAACTAATGTTTACATCTATTGTGAGCATGATTTATATACTGTACGAGCAATCTTAAAACACTAACAAATGACCGTTTAAAAATGATTTGTACTGAACATGGTAGTTATTGATCTGATTGTTACCTATATATTAATATTTAATACATTTTAATGAACGATACATTAAGACCTTTGGTAAAAATGTGGTTGCAGATGTCACTAGAGGGGTGAAACCGGGTAAAACAAAGACATGGTTTAAACAAAAGGGTGCATGTATTGTTGTATGGTGACCTTTGACTTTTACTGCAGGTGGGCCAACAAAGCACAGGCAATGAAGGTAGATGCAGCAGCTCTAGAGCGTGCCACAGCTCTGGTTACAACCTACACAGAAACTAGATACTTTCCACTGCACTTCTACAGTCGTAAGCTCATTCTAGTAGGGATCTGATGGTGATGTTAAAACGACTTACCATTGCTTGTTCGATCTTGTTGTCAATTGCCACAACGCTTGCGCCAGAGGCACTGCAAAAGACAAAGAAACAAGGTATTAGAACGCAGCTCAGCACCACTGCAGTAGTAAACAAGCTCTTATAATCGAAGCGCGGTGAACCGAGCGAAGTCCGCGATATACCGTAATTCCTATCGACTGTTAAAAAATGCATCCTATAATCCCATAAAATCGGCCTACCTGTTGTCTAGTTTGACTGATACTACATCCCCTCCTAGGAAGGACGAGAAGAAGGAGATGGAGAAATTGTGCAGCTGATAGACTGCGAGCTCCATTGGCGTTTTGAACATCTCCGTGCTCATGTTGAGGACAAGACCCGTCTGAATAATACTTCTCGCCACGTTTGCGACTTGTTTGGACACGAGTTTAAAATCCTGGTTGTTTTGCTTCGTTGCTCTGTTGCGAGAGAGAACAGAGAAGCCGGGCACTATGAAAGAACTAGGAGCGGTTTCGGAGAAACACTGTCGGCTAGTGATGCTATTTCTGCCGCAGCGGGGCTTTTATACTCGGCGCGTGACGTCGCATGACGCGTGCATATATTATTCAAATGAGGCTTGTGGCATAGGTTGTCTTCCTGCCCTCTCACTGAACTCGCTCAAAGAGCATGCAGCAGCGGCAGCCAGCCGCAGGACAGACCTTCAAAACACATTAACAAGTGACCGTTGCATCATGTTTTGATAAGTGATACGTTTTGGCGATTTATGACAAGCCTCGTGAAATAGATAGTCCACCAGAATGCATTTGTGTTGTCCAGGTAACATTAGTGTCACTGAGGAACAACATGTACCTATAACCCTCAGTAATTTGTTACATGGTGAAAATCAGTGATCAGTTTATTAGAGTGGCTAAAATTACACAATCTATGCCTCCAGGTCTTCATAAGTTTACAGTTGTGCAGCTGACAGCTCATACACAAGACAGTTTGGGAATCGGATGGGAAATGAGCAGTGTTGCCAACTAATTTTCAGAGAGAGTTACTAAAGGAAGGTCGATTTGTTGCTAAAAGTTGCTAAATGATGTTGTGATGTCATTGGAATGAATGCATGATTCTAATTTTCTACTTAAATTTAGCATTTTTTAATGTGAATCATGTTAATTATGCAAATAGGCTCTGGATTACCAAATATTTACATCTATCGAGCATGATTTATATATTGTAGGTGTGCAAACTTAATATATTAAAAAATAAGATTGTGTACAAGATATGGTTGTTTTGGATATGCACTTTAAATTTACAGTTAAATATAAATAAATGAAAATGTTGTCCAGGTAACATTAGTGTCACTGAGGAACAACATGTACCTATAACCCTCAGTAATTTGTTACATGGTGAAAATCAGTGATCAGTTTATTAGAGTGGCTAAAATTACACAATCTATGCCTCCAGGTCTTCATAAGTTTACAGTTGTGCAGCTGACAGCTCATACACAAGACAGTTTGGGAATCGGATGGGAAATGAGCAGTGTTGCCAACTAATTTTCAGAGAGAGTTACTAAAGGAAGGTCGATTTGTTGCTAAAAGTTGCTAAATGATGTTGTGATGTCATTGCTCAAATTGTCACATCATCATGTTAATTTAGATTTAAAATAATATGCATGATATAATATTAAAATATAAATAACTGTATTTTTTTAAATACATTGAATTATTGAAAACGTACACGTTTCTGAATGATTACAATTTCAGTTTTTTTAGTAGCTAGTAAACTAGATTTGTTTTTAAAATAATATGCATGATATAATATTAAAATATAAATAACTGTATTTTTTTAAATACATTGAATTATTGAAAACGTACACGTTTCTGAATGATTACAATTTCAGTTTTTTTAGTAGCTAGTAAACTAGTAATTCTACACATTCTCAACAATTATGCTTTAAGCAGTGTGTTAGTAGTTAGTTAGTATGCTACACTCTAAGAAACGTCTGTAAAAATAAGGCACAATCTACTATGTTAATATAAATAATTTTCTGTAATGGTTTTTTTACCTGCATTTTGAATTAGGCATTGTGTTTTTGGGTTACAGAGTTACAACGGATGATGGATAATGTCCTGAAAGATTTTCCATTTTTCTTAGTGTACTAACTGATCAACAATCGCAGGTACAAGCTACTAACAAAGTGTATCATAAATGAACAAATATTCAATTATCAAATTATTCAATTATTATTATTAAATTGAACAATTGCAAATATCAGCTAACTCGATACTCGTGATGTGTGTACTGCTGGGCATCTGTGGTTTAATCTTTTTGTGTCATTTGGATGGAAAATGTGTGCCTTTTTATTGTCTGAGTCCTCATCAAAAGTTGCTAAAAGTTGCCAAATAACTTTTTTAAATTGCTAAATTTGTTGCTAGGTGCTTTCGGAAGAAAAAGTTGCTAGGGTAGTCTGAAAAGTTGCTAAATTTAGCAACAAAATTGCTAAGTTGGCAACACTGGAAATGAGTTTAAACAATAGAATTTTCTCACAGTAGGTCCAGAGTGTTTAGCTTCAGCCTTTAGTGCCTCTACTGGGCAAACTGTTTATGACCGATGTGCTCAACCTGAAGGCTGGGATCGAAGTCACCTGATTCTTCAACACTTGGATATTAGTCAATAAGCTATTTTTTGCACATTTTGCTCGCACAGAATGTAAACAATCTAAGTGTTAAACGGTCCGTTAGTTTATTTTAGCTCATACCAAATTTTACAATGCTCCAGTGATATAAAAACGTTTTAAGGCATAGAAAACACACCATACAATGAATCAAATTTAGAATCCTTCTAGTATACTTACCTGACTGAAAATGTAAATACAATTATAACAAAACCAATCCTTAATGTAACATCCCCAGCTTACAAAAAGCCTTAAAAATGTCAGCTTTGTGAATAGAAAAAAAAATTAATGGGAACAAGACAAAATGAATACACTTCTACCTCACTACAAATTATTTCAACTTTTAAAAAGTCTCACAAAAATGTATGTATGTGTACGTTATGCATTAGGTAAGGTGGCATTAAAATATATAGATTATTACTTAAATATATGACATTATTTAAATTCTTAATTATTATGAAAAAACAAGCAAAACTGGAATCTCAAATTTCTCTATCCCTCTTTCTTTCACTCAATATTATTTTATGTTATTGGTAAATACTTTTAGGGATGGCATGTGCTAGCAACGTTACACAAAGTTTCTGCAATGTTATGAAAATGCATTCTATATGCACATTATCAACTCTTTCACTACAATCTATCATCTTTTCTGAGTGGAGTAAGAATTTGTCTAGATCCCAGTGAAGCCCTTTGAAAAGGTGACGGCTTAAAGTTGATCCACCTAATGAGATTTCACAGAAAAGCACAAATTAGTGACCCTAGTGCTGTCACTTTCCATTTCATGCAGAGTTAGTCATGCTGCCAGATTAGATTTCACAGGGACACCCCAGAAGGAAGTTAACGTCTTCTCGTTTGACAGATGCTGAACTCCTGGTGAGCTGTAGTCACGGTAATTGGCAAGCGCTTGTACAGTTTGTACTGTATGAAATGATAATCGTACCACAGATGAAGGGGGAAAGACCATGAAGTGCCCTCTTAATTTAAAGAAATATGTATCTTGCTGAAGGTCTGCAGATAATTAAGTGTCAACAGAACCTTCCTGTTCTGCAGATTTACTGTAAGGTAATAGTATTCATTTTAGTGGCTTGACGTGACAAAACGAGGACAACCAGCCTTTTGAACAAAGAAAAAACTGCATACATTACATTCCAGTGGAACTAGAATGTACTTAAAACTTGTTTGGGATTGGATAAATAATGCATTAATAGTTAATGGAATAATGCATTGTTGTGATGCAGCGAGATGAGCAAGCAGATGCTTCATTCAGCTGCCACTCCTAAAAAAACCCTGCACATCACAGTAAACACAGATGTGCCATGGTACAGTATGTCTCCGTCTGTCACCATGGCCAGGGTGGAGCTGTCCTAGACTCGCTCCGATAAACAAATCCTTTACACTGCTACTACACAGTTTGGAAACTTTAAGACCGGTCTTAGTGTATACTGTATATTATAGGTTTAGTTCAGAAACGCTAATTATTTATGCTTGAACCCCTAATGCAACAAGTTAAACTTGATTTACTAAAAACCCACAAAGCACACCTAACCATACTTGGTAAACTTGGTTAGCATTTGCATACGTAGGGACACACCAATAATTATAACTAGGGAATGTGTGGAATGACACATTTTCAGTCTGTCAAGTTTGCATTCCGTGAATAGTTGCTGCTTATTAAGTCAAAAAATTCAATCTAGTTTACTTGGGAGGACAGCTAGAGAGAGACCTTCACCATACTTATGAATCAAATATGTAAATAACACCATCTACAGTGTAAACTCTTGACTTTGTATCCTACAAAAACAAGTTATGCAAGATGTGCATAACCCATCTGTGATTACTTTCTAACATGATCCACAGCAGATGATAAACACTGTCACGCACTTCGCTGACTGAAACTTAACGATTTTTACACCTTGTAGAGCAAGACTGTTTGAGTGGTTAAACGAGACTAACTGCACTCACTCACGTTCACACCTTCACAATTAATCTGTCAGCTGTCAGTAGTAATGATACACTCACAGAACTCCATTATTCTTACACTTACCCCTTCTTAAATAGACTAGGTGAGTAGAAAGGTGGCAAACTCATGGTCGTTGCTCACTTAACTGCAGACGCAGCCTGAGATCAGCAGTGTGGATGGAGTAAAAATGTCCCATTCTCTCAGCTGGATGGGAGGGAGGTGGACATGCAATGATATTGTGTCTTTTTTCCCCTTCATTCTCTCTCTGACTGTTCTCTTGAGACAAATACCCAGAATTTCTGTTTTGCACATGGCAAGATCGATTAGTGACTCTCATTGCGACAAGATTGAGAGCAGAATATTCAGAGGATGATAAATTATTAAAGTCAACAAAATGACAATGCCATACAAATGAAGTCTCACTGTTGCAATCAGGAATTTCCTAGAATATTCATTACAGATGATGTTAAATTTCCATTTCGAATTTTCCATGTGTATTTATGGTATGTGTTTTTAAAGTTTAAGTTCCCTTTTGTTGGAAGAGAAAAGACATGTTTCAACTTGTATGTATGTAGCGTGCTCATTTCTCAGCAGACAGCTTTGTTTTGTGCGTCTGACAGTCTGAAATGCAACAAAGCAGTTTTGCTGTGCGTGCAGCGTATGGCTGTGTGTTTGTTTGCCTACATAAAACATGTTGGTACAGGAGATGTGCATGCAATGTGTTATGTAAAACGAGATTAGGCATCCATTACTTTAATTCGCTGGATACATTAAATTGTCTGATTGCCTGAGTCAAGAACGCATGAGTAATTCTTACAGACATAATTCAGGTCAGCCTGTGGGCAAATAAGGCGCTTGTTTGTTGGCATCTGTAAACTAAATCATTTTCATGTTCCAGAAGTTAAACCTTCCTTTTGAACATGATGTGCGAGTAGGTACTTTTTTGCTTGTTTTTCCCGTTTTTGAGTATTATTTTGTAGCATTATAAATGTCTTAACTGTCATGTTTAATTGAATGCATCCTTGCTGAGTAAAAGTTATTTCTTTTCAAATAAATGCATAATCTAAAATCCAAATAATCTACCTTTTGATTGGTAGCATCGGTTTGATTGCGGTCCTGTGCAATGCTCGTGAATGCACGCTCCCACTGGCATGGGATGAAATGAGGTGCAAAACAAGTCATTACATCACTCATGCTCGGAGTTTTGTGCATTGGCTGACTGAGCAATTAGGAACGGTCAGAATGTCAGTGGCAATATTATCATTGTGCATGGAGGAGCTGCTTACATAAGACCACATTCGAACAGTTATAAAACCACCTGTAATCATAAAGCAAGTATTGGCAGGTGCTGTACCTTTACAGCCCAGGTGTGTCACATATCCGACCCTCTTTGTTGCTTTGTTATCTGTCTAGACAAGACTCAGTGTGGACTGCAGTGCCTATGGGTTATACTAACACCTGTGGTTACTCTGTTTCCAACGGCCTCATGGAAATTTTGCGCAGTCTCTACTAAAGATCTCATTTTTTCATGACAGAAAGCCCGAGTCTGTAATACACTTGAGGCAGTTGCGGACATTCAATGCCCCTATTCCTGCTGGATATTTACACACGCTTGAGTTCTGTGTCAGCTCAGCAAATGCACTCATCTGTCTTTACCCACTAAAGAGAATCTACTGCCCTCTCCTGTTTTATGGTCTTGCATTTATTTATTTTCAGATTCACAAGGAACAACAATGCTGGGCTCATCCTGGATTACTCAAATATTGGTATAGATACATGTAATTTACTCATGTGATGATAAAGCTGATTTTTCAGCATCATTACTCCAGTTTTCAGTCTCACTGTTATGTAAAACGAGATTAGGCATCCATTACTTTAATTCGCTGGATACATTAAATTGTCTGATTGCCTGAGTCAAGAACGCATGAGTAATTCTTACAGACATAATTCAGGTCAGCCTGTGGGCAAATAAGGCGCTTGTTTGTTGGCATCTGTAAACTAAATCATTTTCATGTTCCAGAAGTTAAACCTTCCTTTTGAACATGATGTGCGAGTAGGTACTTTTTTGCTTGTTTTTCCCGTTTTTGAGTATTATTTTGTAGCATTATAAATGTCTTAACTGTCATGTTTAATTGAATGCATCCTTGCTGAGTAAAAGTTATTTCTTTTCAAATAAATGCATAATCTAAAATCCAAATAATCTACCTTTTGATTGGTAGCATCGGTTTGATTGCGGTCCTGTGCAATGCTCGTGAATGCACGCTCCCACTGGCATGGGATGAAATGAGGTGCAAAACAAGTCATTACATCACTCATGCTCGGAGTTTTGTGCATTGGCTGACTGAGCAATTAGGAACGGTCAGAATGTCAGTGGCAATATTATCATTGTGCATGGAGGAGCTGCTTACATAAGACCACATTCGAACAGTTATAAAACCACCTGTAATCATAAAGCAAGTATTGGCAGGTGCTGTACCTTTACAGCCCAGGTGTGTCACATATCCGACCCTCTTTGTTGCTTTGTTATCTGTCTAGACAAGACTCAGTGTGGACTGCAGTGCCTATGGGTTATACTAACACCTGTGGTTACTCTGTTTCCAACGGCCTCATGGAAATTTTGCGCAGTCTCTACTAAAGATCTCATTTTTTCATGACAGAAAGCCCGAGTCTGTAATACACTTGAGGCAGTTGCGGACATTCAATGCCCCTATTCCTGCTGGATATTTACACACGCTTGAGTTCTGTGTCAGCTCAGCAAATGCACTCATCTGTCTTTACCCACTAAAGAGAATCTACTGCCCTCTCCTGTTTTATGGTCTTGCATTTATTTATTTTCAGATTCACAAGGAACAACAATGCTGGGCTCATCCTGGATTACTCAAATATTGGTATAGATACATGTAATTTACTCATGTGATGATAAAGCTGATTTTTCAGCATCATTACTCCAGTTTTCAGTCTCACATGATCCTTCAGAAATCATTCTAATATGCTGATTTTGAACTGTAGTGTTTTAGCTACATAATTTCATATTTTTTGTTGATTGGAGCAGTTAAATATTATGTAACGCAATATTTGATTCTCTTGAATCCACATTGCAGTCTTATTACTGTGCATACACAATGTTATGGAAATGATTTGTCTGTTCCATGTCTCCATTTTCAAATTGCATAACTAATTGCATCAATCTGACTAATGCATGGAAAGTGCATGTTAAAGTATGAAATGCAGGAGTCACATATGAATTAGGGGAGAGAAATGTTCTGTTATGTCAGTCTTACTCTAAATGGGAGTGTTGATAACAGCAAACTGGTGTTAAAGGTAAAGTCACTAAATGAAATTCCTAAAATCCTAAACACTCATCTTCTGCCCTTTTGCATCTTTCCCACCCATCTTTCGTCAAACAGATAGTCCTGGCCTGAAGTCATGCATGAGCCAATGATTCTGTGTCGGTCTGGGGTGCAGTATGATGCATTGTTGGAGAAACAAACTGGCTAGTCATGACTGCTTCCAAAAAAATGTTTCTTGGCATAAATCTATGAATATCATTGTCCCAGCAATAAACTAGAGTAACACAGACTGACAAAATGTTCAAGAAGATTGTGTCCTTTTCACAAAATGTGCAAGATGTGATTTCAAATCAAAGTAATGGAGTCCAGTGGGAGAACCTTTGGTCCAACAAAAATGGCTGTTCTGCAGTTTGTGCAGTTATATTAAATTGCTCTAATTAGTCTGTCATAGATATTCAAGCAGCAAAAGGAGAGAGCGCTCTGATGACGCAAGTGTCATCATTATTAATATAATCATAACCTCAGAGCATTAGTCCCAAGGTTACGTTGAATAAAACCTCCATTTCCATTCATGCATTTACAAATTGGTATAGTGGGATGTGTAAATACAAGCAGTCTCGAAGTGATTATTCTAATTTCTCATACAAATATGATATGGTGAAACTATGAATGGATCGGTCTTCAGCTCTGTACGGTATGTACCAATGATCCACGTGTTCAAGAGGCCCCTGCTGTGCAGACATGAAAAGAGATCGCACCAGATGTGGATGTACTGCTGCACACACTCTTAATTAATAATGCATTGATTTGTGCAGAGAGCCGTCAGAGCGCTTTACTCTTGCACGGCTGCTCACAGGTCATACTAATCAATGCCTCTCGCTGGGCCGTGACCACCCACGGGCTCGGCAATGAGGAAGAGCACCTTCCCTCAGAAAGTGCTTATGTACCCAGTCGACAGCCAAGTCACGAAATCATTGTCAATGCAGCAGTTCTTCTACAGCAGTGAAATCATAAAAATGTGTTAATATAAGTCTTCTGTATATGTTCCGTCAATGTTTTTCCAACATCAGTGGTTTTACGCGTATTCAAAATAATTACTATAATTAAAGTCAGCATTGACGTCATCATTGTAATTGTACTGTCTACAATACAAACTTGTTTTAGGTTTTCAATTTCATGTGATATTATTCTAAAGTTACACCCACAGAAAAACACTTTGTGTATGTTTTTAAATCTTATATAATTAAATTAATTTTATATTAAATAGATTTTTTTTTATTTTACTTTTCAAGGATGCAATAAATTAAACAACAGTGACAGTAAAGACATATAATGTTACAAAAAAATTTTTATCACCGTTTCCCCAAAAGTATAAAGCCGTACATCTGTTTTCAGCATTGATAATAATAAGAAATATTTCTTAAGCAAATCAGCATATTAGAACGATTTTCGAAGGATCATGTTACACTGAAGACTGGAGTTATGATGCTGAAAATTTAACTTTGCATCACATGAATAAATCACATTTTAAAATATGTTATTATAGAAAATAGATTAAATTCAAATTTTAGTAATATTTCACAATATTACTGTTTTACTGTATTTTTCCTTGAATAAATACAACCTTGATGAGTATAAGTGACTTTCAAAAACATTACAGACTCCAAACTTTTGAATGGTCATCATCATCATAATCTCACTAAACTAAACATTATTTGTTTGTAAAGCTCTTGAGGAGGCGAGAGCTGTAGAAAGTGTCTGATGGTGGTCTGATGTGAGCCACAGAGACAGAGACTTCCCTGCCTGCAAAGTGGCAGCAATGCAAGTGAAGCTCCAGTGTTCTGGCCTCAGAAGATAAGTGGACATGCCAGAAAGAGGGTGGAGCATAAGGCACGGTCATTACATCCGCTTTAACATAGATCAGCTGGCATCAACACAATGTGCAGAGCCTGGCAACGGGCCTCCTGCTAAATCCATTTATTAGTGCATCTCATCTCAACTGAAAACAAAATGTGCGTGTCTGGAGCAGTACTAATTTATTTGATCAGGTACACTTCAGTGTCTGTTGGCTAGGGAAGTGCCTGTTTGTATTCTCTGCGACCAATGAGGCTTGAAAACAAAAGTAAATCCATTTAAAACATAATTGTGTTAATCTGTGCAATAAAAGGGCACCATAAATCATCCAAAGCGTCTGTATTCATTAAATGAGTGCTGAGAACAATCTTTCATTATTTACTTTATTGCATGGTATTATCTGCACTAAATGATATGATATTGTCATCGGATGGTTTCCAAAGACAACACAGGCAACATGCCTTTGACACAATTGAACCACAAACCTTAAGGCAAACACTGATGTCTAAATAACTAAGGAACAGGAGCAAAGGTCAAGAAATAGTGTTAGCTCGCACACATGTTGTCATCACAGCACATTTGAAGATATACACAAACAGACAAGAGAAATCCACACAAAATCCTCCCCCTCTCAGTCTATATCAGGCCGGATGAGATCCATGAGTTGGCTGGATAAAGCTGGCAGCCAGGCAGCGAAGATTTACAGCACCTGGGCCGCCTCAAACTCACTGCCCCAAACTCATTCCTCTGTCTTCATCTTGAATGGATCCTAGCTAAGAAAGGAATTTCCCAGAAATAGAGTAACCTTGTTCACCTTGAGCCATAACCGCCGCCTGAGTACTGGTGTTTGTGCACTTGCGTACGGTTATGTATGTGCATTCAAGCAATTACCTCTGCAGAATGAAAATGTGTTATCTTGAGGCTTTGTGCATTCTTAATCTTCTCCGCACAAAAGGATTAAATCGTTTAAAGGTATGAACTGAAAGATGATACATGAGCAGGTAACAGAGGCGGTGACGTAAAAGCTCTGATCAAAATCAACCAACCGGACAAAAATACGTAGGTCAACTAAACGGTGCAGACATGTTTTTATCTGATGTGCAGGCTTCTTACACGTAGGCAGCGTTTGAGCCAATTAGCTGTCAGCATATCTCCAAAACAATCTAGAAGCCTAGTCAGACTTGAGAAAGTTGTCCAAAGAATGCTGATATGCTGGCATGCAGCCACTTTTGCAGAAACACGCGATGTTCAGAGCAGTCAGGGGAGGTGGAGGCCATATGCTGCTATGCAAAAGCATGTTACACGGCTTCTGAACTTCGATGAGGCCGCCTATTGGCCTCAGATGACCTTAGGTTATGTAATGTACATCGGTGGGAATGAATTATGTAAATTAGGTAATGTCGCACATACACCCATCAATTAGTTTTGAATGCATTTTACACGGTGCAATTTCCAATCTTGTACGTAGCAGACTGACGCAGTCTGCTGTACTTTATTGCGACTGTATAGCAATACAGGCAACTCAGTTAGCTATAAAATTCGGATAGTGTGCTTGACTAAATTGGATTGCAGATAGTTATTGAATAACACACAGATTTTTAGAGTGTGCAAAAGTGGCACAACTTTCATTTGCTCCATAATGTGCCAATAGTGCGTGTTGAAAGACTGTATCTGCATGCAACCGTTTGACTCTACTCTGCAAACTCCAAATACTGAGATTGAAGCGGATCAATGCTGTCAAGAATGTCTTTCAAGACATTGTTTGCAGTTCTTAGTCACTGTAAAAACAAGACAGTTAATAGAAAGCCTGTTTCAATCTAATGCAAACACAAAGGGTAAAAGCAAGTTCAGTGTATTTGCACACAGTTTTACTTTCTCTCTCTAAGTCACTGTCCATGATTTTTTTATATATTATTAAATATTAAATAAAAAATATGACTTGATAGGAGTGATTAGCTCCAATATATGGCACAACGCTAAAGATCAGAAGCAGTGAAGGATATCTCTGTATGGCCTTTATTCATATTTAAAATATGAATCACTTTCTTTATTATTTTCAGATATGCAGGCACACAGACATGGTTTTACATAACAATGAACCAAGTCAACTGCCACACCCAGAGTAATGCAGAAGTGCAGAAAGCCGTTTTAAAACACCAGCTGCATCTAGATTTGTTCTGTTTCGAGTTATTTTTAAAGGTATTAACACATAATGTGTTTGAACATGAACTCTGTTTTTCTCTGTGCATACTCGACATAAAATAAGACTTGACCACATTTACATCTTTGATGCATGTTCCTAGTGTTATTGTGAATGATTCATCCATGCAAGGTATTCTTCATAAAAAGAGTCCTTGTAATCATTAATCAAAATGAAATAACCTGCTCCTTCTCTGAGACAACTTTCCTTTTCTTCTGACGACACTTAGTTACAGGGCCTTCAAAGGGACACAGTGATGGAAAAAAAAAATATGAGATGGAGGAAAAATGGTAATGAAATGTTTTTGCACTCACACAAAACTTGAGTATCCCAAGAAACTTTGCATTTGCTTGCAAAACCTTTGGGTTCTCTATTCTCTAAGTACTGCGTTCCCTAGAGGAACTTGCCCATAAAAGCATTTAAATACAGTTGTTATTGTATCATCACATCATTTTCTTGAGGGAGTGAATGCGAGGTTTCTGAGGGAATGCAACGTTTTTCAAGCGAATGCAAAAGCATTGAAATATAATTGTCTTCCATCTCATTTTTCCCCATCAATATTTCCCTTTAGACTTACTCCAGGTGGGCTATTAGATAATTTAGGTGTAACTAAAGGCTAAAAAAATATATAAAAATCAAGTCCCACCCATTTTCCTCCCTGAATATACTGTTTAACTTGGCCAAAAGACGAATCCATATGAATCAAGCAGTTTAGTCCAAATTCTGAAGAGACACAATTACTTTACATGATGAACAGATTTAATTTAGGCTTTAATTTACATATTTACATTGATCAGTGAACATAAACAGAAGCTCAACAGTACTTGCTTGATGCATAAGAACAAACCTCACTGCTTGCGCTTCTGTTTGCTGTAACTGAGGTGTGCGCTGATTAACCTTTATATGTGAATAAAAGACTAAATTAAATCTGTTAATCATATAAAGCGATTGAATCTCTTCAGAAAATGTGGACTAAAACACTTAGTTCATATGAATTCATTTTATGATCTCTTTATGAACTTTTTAAAGCATCAACGTGGTAAGTTGCAAAGACTGTCAATGGAGGGACATGAATGGCATTAAAATATTGGGAGTGACAGTTTTAATTTTTGGGTGCACTAGCCCTTTAACATTTTCATGGAGTGATTTGGTTATCGTCTCGCAACGCACAGCCCAACCATGGGACAAAAACCCATTTGGAGAGCTCGAGGACTGGAATTAAAGCTGTAAAATGACAAAGGCAGAACCTCAAGTCAAACAGCAGACTGCAATATAGCTGTCATTTCAGAAATGTGCTCCAACACCTTCAGTTGCCCTAAAAGCATTTCTTATGTTCGGAGTTGCACAGATTGTGAAGGTCAAACACTTCAGCAATTGTCTACATACTAAGCTCATCCCGTCTGTGCTTTTGCTTATGCCCCTCCCTGCTCCGTGCTTTGCATGTCTGCAAGTGTTTGCCTGTTGTCTGGCTCGGGCGCTATTTCTGGCATGAGCGAAGGTGTTTGGTGTGACACTGACAGTACCTGCAGGATTATAACAAGGTGAGTCACTTCTACCTGGATACCTTCACCCTGTTGTTTGTTATGAGCCGCTCTCTGTTGCTAAACAGAACTCTCTTCACTGTCCTCACAACACCCTTGAAAACATTAATCTCGCTTCTTCTGACTGTGGGGGAGCCTCTAAGGCCAGACTCACTTCAAACGGCCCTGTGACATAAACATGGTCACCAGCAGGTTCTCAGAAACTCTGTCCAAGTAAACAGACCACAGGAAGAGACTCTACATGACCCTCAAATGAGGACAACAAGGAAGCTGGTTGACATGGGCCCTATTATTAGACATTCTGTGATAGACTCTGGCATGGAAGTTGTGGTTTTTGCCGTGCAAGACCCTCACTACTCTTTTTGCTCTCTTGAAAACAAATTTGATGGACTCCAACAAAATGAAGCACCTTAAATGTGTTATCCTGCAGGTTTTTACAATCAAAGCCAACTTGAACATTTATTCCTATATTCCTAATTTTACAAAAGGCCTTGGTCATATATCATTTTATTATATATATATTTTTTTAAACAATGCATTTTGAACCTGACTAATCTTTTTTAGATTTCTGTTCTGTCTCTGTTGTGTTATACAAAACAGCTCTATTAATGTACTGCGATACTAACTAGCAAAGCACTTTTTTTAGTATCAGGGATGAAACAATTCTGACATGTAATACTCATTTTTAAAGATCTTATCATATAAAAGTTCTCATTCTGGAGTTTTGCTCCCTGAATATCCTGTTTCACTTGGAAATGTCATATTACGGAAGTAAAAAGAGTTAAAAATGGGCAAAGTGTTCTTTATTTTGCCATTGTTGTTGTTACTACTATTCTTTGAGAGCTGATGTCGTGATAAATCCTTAAGAGTTTTTCCATGGTTTGAAGTGTGGGTGGCACAAATATAGTTCTCTTCTGATTCGTGCTATTATATCATTTGTCAAGATCTAAACGGACATGTGATGTAATATAACGTAAAATTGATCTGAAGGATGTCCTGTGTCTCTTTCAGATCTGGATGACTGTGAGCGTTAGAAAGACAGAGAGCGAGAGAGAGTGCACACAGAAACAGGGAAATAAAAAAAAATGAGGAAGAGAAAGCGGTGGGGTGGGAGGGCTTTCACAGCTGTTGTTCTGCTGTGTTTCCTCTGATAGTGGACTTGGCTGTACTCCCAGTTCTTTAGGTAAAAGATTCAAAACACAATTACCTTCAACGCCTTTTTATGAAAAGACAAGGTGGAAGTATGCAAAGCAACACTCATTCTGGATTTGCACCGATATATTTTATTACATGTTTTTCTCTCAAATCTGTATGCATAAGTTATTTTTTTTTACATTTATATTTTAAATATTCAAGGCATGCTGCATATTATTGTGGATATACTTTAGATATACAAGAATTAACTCCACTTTCCTCCTCTTATAAAGCTGTCTCCCATCACATGTGTGAAAATGCTGACAGTGCTGACATGTGCTTCTTATATCTAGATCAGCTTATGGTGCACGCTATAATTCTTTAATCTGTTCTACACAAGTGACCCTTTGCTAGTTGCACTTGGCCAGGATGTTGAAGGGAAGGAACTTATTCTAGAATACTAATTGAGGGGAACAAAAGCACCCGATGGGCCCTCACCCATGATTCCCCAGGTGACCATGGCAACACTTAAAACCTGAAAGATAACGTCTTTTTGAATTTCAATGTGCTTCGAATGTCTCTTACGGACATTTGCCCAGTAACTCGAAAGAAATGTATAAAGAAAAGAAAAGAATTAAAATAACAGGCCCACATGCCTACGTAATGGATTCCATTTAAGAACAGATATGCAAAACACTGTTGCAATCCATTTAACATGCCAAGACATTTCTCTCATGCAAGTCCGGTCTTTTACTCTCAGATATGGTCTGTCAGACTGCTCTAGTAACATAACTGTTACTAGTTAAAGTAATAGAAAGGTGTGTCTCATCTACGTTACAAATTTCCATATGCACCGTCAGGCTTACATAATGCAGTAACTCTTGTTTTTCATGCAACAAAGGGAAAAAGGAACAGCTATCAGTATGCCTTGCCTTGAAAATCCATCTCTTTTTTTTTCTGTGCGAGTATTACAATAATCTCCATGTGTCTGGGCTGCAGTGGACTGGCATAGTATCATTTTAAACTAAATATTTGTTTTGGAGGAAAAGATAAATGTCCTGTAAATCCAAACATCATCCAGAACTTTGGACTGATGTTAAGTACATTCACCTCTGGAAATCCAATGTAAAACATCTGTCTCAAATAACACAATGAAAACTAATTAAACTATTTTTATGTAACTTATATTATGTCACCTGTTTTCCTCAGTTACTGAAAACAACTTGGTATATTTTGCTAAATAATTATGTCATGCTTATGTTTACTTTTACATATTTGGCAGGTATTTCAAAGCACCTTAAGCATTATTCCAACGGGATATGTTTTTCAAGTCTTAAGTTTTCAGCATTAAACTGATCAAAAGTGACAGTAAAAACAGTTATAGTGTTACAAAAAATCTATTTCAAACAAATACAGTCTTTTTTATTTATATTGTGTTTATATTAATCAAACAATCTTTGGTTACCACAAAAATATTAAACTGTGATAATCATTTCTGAAGGATGCTGTGACACTGACAACTGAAATGACAGATTCATTTTTTTATATATATTAAAATAGAAATCAGGTGTTTTAAATTGCATTATTATTATTATTACTACTACTACTACTATAAATGACTTCTTTCGTAAAATAAAATAAAATAATAAAACACTAATTTACCCGACCTATAAGGAAAACTATTCCCATCCGAATATAGCGTTTTAGTGCATTCAAACACTATATGCGTGTTCCTGTTGAACTCATGGCCTTGTTGTGGAGAAGACCACACTATACAGTACATGCTGAGATCCAAAAAATCAAAAGCAGGAACCTCTAAAACATATGTATACATGGTACAGCTATATAGAGGATCATGCATTTCTTCAGTGAGGAACTTACATCACCAAACCAGAGAGCGTGGGGTTATGTTGCATAAGGCAAAGGCACATAAGATCACTCTGCACCTGTCACGTGACAATATTTTCCAATGTAGCCAGTCTCCTAAATAATACATTTCAAAAGTATAAGTCAAATCAATATAAACTGAAACCAATGCTATCATAATCAATACTTCTTGAGCTTAAATCATGCAAAAAAATAATAATAATCAAGCTGCATGTTCTGTAGAAAAAAAGTCTGATTGGCTCTTGTAGTAGCAGGCGGGATTTTCATTGCTGCTGCTGCCATATTGAGGTTTTATGATTTCCCCATTAAGTTTTGTATGGGAGGCCCGTCTCCTCCTCCTGTGCTGTCTCTGGAGAAGTATGTTCTAGTCTATCAGTCAAGTCAAGTCTGCTTTATTGTCAATTCTTCCACATGTACAGCACATACACACAGAGAATTGAAATTGCGTTACTCTCAGACCCTTGGGTGCATACAGATAACAAATACAGATTAAATACAAAATACAAAATACAACTATACAAAAATACAAAATACAACTATACAAATATACAAATAAGGTAAAATGTAAAAATATATATATAAAGCACAAGGCATATGGAAGATAGAGTGCAAACCAGTAAAGTAAACAACAGTGCAGAAAAGTGATGTAGTGCAAAAAAAATGATTTGTAGTGCAAAAGAGCTTATTTCAGACTGATTAAAGTGACAGTGTGTGTGTATATTTGGGAGGGGGGGAGGGGGAGAGTCCATCAGAGGGTCAGAGTTCAGTAGTGCGTGGGGCAAAAGATGGGAGGGGGGGCAAGGTCGGGAGGGAGTTCAGCTTTCTGACAGCCTGATGGATGAAGCTGTCCTTCAGTCTGCTGGTCCTGGCCTGGAGACTCCGCAGTCTCCTCCCTGATGGCAGCAGACTGAAGAAGCTGTGTGTCGGGTGGGTGGGATCACCTGCAATGCAGAGGGCTTTGCGGGTGAGACGGGTGTTGTAGATGTCCTGAAGGGAGGGGAGAGAGGCACCAACGATCTTCTCAGCTGCTCTCACTATGCGTTGAAGTGTCTTGTGGCAGGACGCGTTGCAGGCGCCATACCACACAGTGATGCAGCTGGTCAGGATGCTCTCGATGGTGCCTCTGTAGAAGGTGCACATGATGGGGGCCGGGGCTCTGGCTCTTCTCAGTTTGCGGAGGAAGTAGAGACGCTGCTGTGCTTTCTTGGCCAGTGCTGCGGTGTTGTCAGTCCAGGAGAGATCCTCTGTGATGTGCACACCCAGGAACTTGGTGCTGCTCACCCTCTCCACAGTCACACCATTGACGGTCAGAGGAGCATGCTGAGTGCGCACTCTCCTGAAGTCAACAACAATCTCCTTCGTCTTCTCCACATTCAGAGAGAGATTGTTGTCACTGCACCACCCGGCCAGGCGGCTCACCTCGCTCCTGTAGTTTGTTTCATCATTGTCCTGCTTAAACATATTCCAGTCAGTGGTGTTAAAACAGTCTTGAAGAGCCTCTGACGACCCTTCCGGCCACACTTGTATCTATGAAGACAGACTAGAACGTTCTTTGCTGTTATTGGACATCAGAGCTGCCCAGTTCTTTAACAAATGACACATCATGAATTGCGGGCCCTGTGAGATTGCAAATTTGGACCACAGCTCTGTAGTTTAAGTCCAACAAGAACCCAATTGCCCCTTTGGACAAGGCTAAGAGCAGAGTGTTTCACATTCCAGATCCCAGTGTCTTTGATTTTTTGGCAGAGCTTCGTAAGTTACATTAGCCTGTCCCAGAGTTCACTGTTCTGTTTACTCATTTGTCTATTTGCATTTGCTTGCATGACCAACCCATCATGATGATCCATTCCATGACATATAAGTGGAAAGAATGCTACTGCAAACGTGGTAAATGACACTGGTAATTAGCACAACGCAAGACGCAGAAATGCAGAAACAAACTAAACGCTAACACTAGCCATGCATGTTTAACATGGCAGATACTGTAAACAATGGCTTACAAAGTGCGTCTTGTTCACAGGTTTTTGATTCAGGGCCACGTTTTAACTTCTGTGATTCAAGGGGTAGGTCACCCAAAAGTCAAATAAATTATGATTTTCTTTAAAGAATATCTTTGCAACTCTTGTACATTTAATGAAGGTAAATAGGGAATTGGACTGCCAAGCTTTAAAACTAAAAAAATATATAATTGATAAATGTGATAAAAAAATCATCAGATTTGTGAAATGACCAATTCATTGAAGAAATCTTACACAAAAGACATTTGTTACCTTTATAATAAACACTAATTAACTAAGAGCTATGGATGTTTTCAATGAATAAAGTTGTACATGTTCCGTCTGTATCTCACACAAAACTAAGACTTGAAATATAGCATATGACTCACATTACGCAAATTTACTATTATTTTACGCAACCCTTTTACTGATCAGACTGCACAAAAAAAGGTGAAGAGTAATTATTCTTGCTATTGCTTGATTGCGCAACCTCATCCGGTTTACAAGAAACCCAACACTGAACCCGGATAGCATTTATCACAGTGACTGTTGGAGTCAATAAGAATTAAAGACAGAGCGGTCTACTGGCATGGGCATGTTACGGAAGGATACTTGGCAAAAGAGCTTTACAATAGCTTTCCAGGACACCCAAACATTTCCGATAAAAGGAGAGGAAGGTTTCTTAAGAACAGCAGTACTTTGGGTTATTAATACAAACAAGTTGATTCAAATGAAAAAGCAAGCCTGATGAATCAGTGTTGTTGACTCTTTTTTTCTTCCGCTCTTAGTCTTTGAGAAGTGACGGCAACAAACGTTAAACCGACGTAAATAAAGCTTGTAAGTAATATCTGTTTACCTTTAGCAGTATCTAACAATTAGTCAACATCCCTTCACATAAGCACTCTTCATTTATGTGAAGACACAGTGCCTTTCCTTCATCAAGCTTGCCGTTTATAATGAATTACATGCTTATGGAAAGAAATGCTTTGGGGTTGTATGTTATGTATGTTATCAGTCAAAATTAATGCGGGTGGCATCCATATACCATATCCACAATCCTGATTCAGTACATCAAGATAAACTCATAATATGCATTTGACAAGCTTTGTATGTTGACTCAAAGTTCCCAACATAATGCTTTGGCAACTTTATTAAAGTTTGGCAACTCTATGCGCCACAAAACAATCTCAGCTTTTACTGCCTAAAATATCGTCTTAGTTCTGTTGCATGAGACTAGTGTTTTGAAAAACCAAGATCCTTTAATTAGCCGTCCAAATCTAAGAAGCCAAACGGAGAGTTGTTTACTGTGAAAGGGCTGTTTTGGACTGGAAATTGTTTACTGCGTAGCCACACGCACACATATTTTACTGCAAGCTGCTGTACACATGCCCAACACGCCAGTGCAGAGGCGACTCGTCGCTGGTTTGTAGCATGTGACTGGTGAAGACTTGACAAAGTCCATATGTACATCCTGCTTGGATGCTACGCAACGCGACAACCCTGTGCAGAAGCTTTACGCAGGCCTGCAGCCGATCAGGATGAGCTGTAATAGCAGGCTGATTCATTCACTCTATAGGTGTTTCAGAGGACACCGTGTTCCAGACCAGTCAAGACAAATCCATGATGACCCATGGTGTGTCACAGTTAATCTTACAGACTAGCATAATGGAAAAACATAGAGGTTTGCATAGAGGCCTGCTCTGCCAGTACAGTGTTCTTTGTCATACATCATAGTGAAAAGTGTTTTGTCAGGGAATCTAAAATGTGATAGGTAACAGCTAAAAAAATTGTTTTATGTAAGACAAATGCATTATTTAAAAACACTGAATCAACTAGACTAAATTACACTGACAAAAAGTGCCAGTTGAAGTATAGATTAGTTTTAGAATTTATGTGCATTCATGACTATTTTGTTTTCCGATGAAAGCTAATTTGTCTGAGCATAATAATAATAATAATAATCAATTATTATTATTATTATTATTTAAATACAAATACAAATAACATAATAATAATAATAATACATTTTACTACTACTACTACTACTATTATTATTATTATTATTATTTAAAATACAAATATTAATACATTTTACTACTACTACTACTACTACTATTATTATTATTATTATTATTATTTAAAATACAAATATTATAATAATAATAATAATAATAATAATAATAGTTTGTTATTGGTATTATTATTTAAAAACAAATAAATAATAATAACAACAATAATAAATGTTTATTATTATTAATAATATTTGTAATATTCTTATTCTTCTTATTGTTGTTGTTAAAATGCATAAAATATGCATAAAATAATAATAATAAGAAGAAGAATATTTAATAATAAGAATAAGAATAATTTTATTATTAATAATAATAAATATTTATTTTACTACCACTACTTTTTATTATGAAATAACAGAAAAAAAATGTATTTGATGTTTAATGCATAACAAATGTACAGCATGATTTCACTTTGGTTGGGTCCATCCAGTGTGATGCAATAGATACAAAATTGCTTTATCTCATCGTATATGGCTAGGTTTAATACAATGGCTAAATTCTCTTCAAAGCAGACATTCAAGCAGTGTGAAAGCAAAGCAAAAGCATGACAACCGCATGCTCAGCTTGTGCATTCAACTGAACTTCAGTTTCAATACAGAAACTTCTAGCCTTTTGATCCAACAATGTAGTAAATTACAGTATTATTTTATGTTCCTTCATAAATTCCATATTGCAAAAGATAATGTTGACGTTTATAGTGCATTTCAACATGTTTTCTGCTGAGTTCAGCTCACTATGTGTGGAAAAAATGGTGTGGACTCAGCAGCGAAACTCAATTTGCGCCTTTTGCTACGGTTATGATACAGTATACAGCACAGCTCTGCTAGTGTGGACAGTTTGAATACTATAATCTGTTAATATGGGTGCTTAAATAATTACACGCTGCTTTGCGTGTGGTGTGAGAAAGGCCCAAGTCATGCACAGATTCGGCTCGGCCCACGTGGGCTCCCAGGCACTGATATAACAAGGGCAAACGCTGGAGATGGCAGACTACAGTTGACAGGTTCTGTCATTATCTCAATGGACGTCATTGGCAGGGTGTGAGCAGATAAGACAATAAAGGCCAAGCACTTTTCGCAGGACTCACCTCTGTATCATCATATAAACAACAACTGCAGATGCTTTCCAAGTCATTCCATTCTCATAAACAAAGGCAAAACAAAATCACTGGGAAATATCAATAAATGTGTCTTCATTTGCGTCTTCATATGAACAGTTCCTTTAATATAATATAATATAATATAATATAATATAATATAATAGGTCATGTGCTCCATGTGCAACCTGCTCCATGTACAATAAAAATATATTTTGATGGACTACCAATATTACTGTTGATATGTGACTTTAAGCATACTTTTCAAAAGTACTATTAATTTATTTGTTCGTAAATGAGAAAATATTGAGTGTATCTTTAAAATAAAGGCAAAAGGGCTGGGGCTTGTTTTTCTTTTCAGGACATTATGCAAGCGCTGGAAGTGGTGCAAGTTATTCCACTACAAGACAGTTACCGGCAGAGACTTTTGAGGTCGTAAAAACAAATGCCTTAGATGAAATCGAACTCTGGCCACAGATTTTTCAGAGTTTGTGCGATCATTGATTTTCAGCCAATGACTGTCATTTTTTTCACTTTCAGTACTAAGTTGTACAATAGAATAACTGTCCTTTCACTTTTGACTGCAGCGAAGGTGTTTTGTACAGTGCATTCAATTAAAAAGGACTTGGGGGAAATTAAGGATACAGTCCCGAATGTCTGTGATCATAACGCTATTATGTCTGCCTTGGCAACCACTTCAACATGATCAGACCTCTCTTTTGCCCCGAGGTAAACACAGCTGAAGCCATCCAAAAGAGTGTTTTATCAAGTCAACAAACCATGAACCCATGAGGCTGTTTCACATGCTACCAGGGCAGTTTTATTTCACAAGCAAATGATCTGACCTCTCTGCTAATACTGTGGACATAGATTTTTGTTGAAGGCCTGCCACAATCAACAACATGATGTTACCTCACAGAAAGACACCTTGAACACTGGCTTTAAAGGGACAGTTCACCCAAACATGACAGTTATGTCATCATTTACTTACTCTTGTGTCATCCCAAACCTGGTGCACAAACTATGGTACACTGACACTACCATTCAAAGTTTACGTTTGGTAAAAGTCTCTCATATGCTGACTTATTTGAACAAAAATACAGTAAAAACTGTGTGTATATATATATATATATATTTGTAAAATATAGGTATTTAAAAAACTATTTTCTATTGTATATTCAGACGTCCTAAAAGGTCATACATTCATATTTTTTCTTTCTTTCTTGTTTTCTCGTGATCATGACTTAATTTTCTGGTGATCTCGACATAACAATGGAAATTAGAAAAAAAAGTCATGATCGCAAGAAAATAAGAAAGAAAAAAAATAATAATCCATGACCTCTTGGGACTGACGTAATTTTAATGTTTTTAAATTCATTCTGAATTTTAGCATCTTTACTCCAGTCTTTAGTGTCACATGATCCTTCAAAAATTACTCTAAAATGCTAATATATATGTATATAATTATTATGCTGAAAACAGCTTTTGTTTAGAATTCCTTGTGTTTTAAACAATCTAAAGTTTCGACTATCACTTCTGATAAATTTGTTGTGTTCTTGCTGAATAAAAATAGGCATATTAAAAAAGAAACAAACAAATAAATAAATAAATACATTTAATTAAAGTCATTATTCACTGAAAAATCCATCTTACTGTAGCTCTCCATGGTGCTTGTGAGAGAAATAACAGTGTATGATTTGTGCATGAATTATTTTTTTGAGCGAGTTCACAGTTATCAGCTCACTGGAGAGGAAGACAAAATAATAATAAAATATCAAGTTTTCTTATATAGCCTCAGAAGACTTGGAATACAGCATATGAGTCAAGTGGCCACTTTCATTATACTTTTAGTACTTTTCCATCCTTTTTAAAGCTCAAAACTGAAAAGAGCGACAAGTACATTCTTCAAAAGGTCTCCTTTTGTGATTGACAGAAGAAATAAAGTCCTTTTGATGGTGCGTATAAAATATGCATTGCTTCTTTTTACCTGTCATTTACAAATGCCACCAATTACTATTAGAGTAAGCTATTTTTAGGCAACATTTATAAGCCTCCTTCTTCATTGCTTGAATGAACCCCACCTTTGTTTCCATTTTAAAATGACATCACATGATTGTCAGTGACATTATTCGGTCCCTGTTAGTTTACATAACAGCACAATGTCTCTTTATTAGCCTGTCTTAACATTTAGTCCGTTGTCCCAGGTCATGGACTCTGAGGCACTCCAGTGCCCTCAATAAGTATGTTTGTGTTTTGGCTATACAGTAGCATGGCCGCTATGGATCAGTGAATGCCAGTGCTGGGTGGGCTTGCAGACAGTGCCTGTCACTACCCTGAACCCTGCTTCTGGGAACAGGAGCACCTTATACCAGACAACAAAGCCTGGGCTGGCCCCCAGCCTCTGGCTCGCTGTCAACTCTCCACCGGCCCAGTCACAACAATGCTGCTATTCAGTCAGTCAATTAAATGGATATTATACACCTCTGTGCGTGTTTGTCTTACTATGACAAGTAAATTACTGAACAAGCCTCTGCCATGAAGACAATTGACCTGTTAAGCCACTGTGAAACTTGATCCACCTGTTGCATTTTATTACAACTCCCCATCTACTGTCTGCAAGTCATTTATTTCAAACAGCTTGTGTTGAGGCTAGCGCTCGCTACACGGAGAAGTGCGTGTGAACTCATAATCAGAATCATCAATGCAAATGACTTGTTCTCACAGCACGAGCTCAATGGAGGTTTAATTTTCAGACCAGCTGTTACATCAAAAGGCTGCATCTCACTCAAATAGTTAGCGGAGACATTATAAATTCATTAGGTTTTATGTGTATGATAGGGAAAATTGATGGCATATGATCTAAGGCGGGTGGAATGCATGTGCTGCTATTCGCTATTCTCTTTAGTAAGCTGGTCTAAATTTAAATCAGCGTTAATGTTTCTTTTGAAATAGGGCAAGTGCCATAAACAACGTCACACAAGAACCGTGTAGCTATTCAGACCAATGGCACAATTTTGATTGCTTCTATTGAAAAACGATATGACTGCAGACTATAAGCTCCAGAATGTTTATTCATAAAGCAGTGTAGCATTTTTCAACCAGTCAGGTCTTTACCAGGCATCGTTTTTATTTATTTCTATTTGGGCTTTGGATGTGCATACCTACTCTGTATTTTTAGATTGTTTTTGCTTTTATACAACAGTTTAATAAACACAAAGTTAATATTGAGTAACTCATAGTTTTAGCTACTACTGCCAGTTACTTTGTTTACTTTTGCTCCACTAACAAGCTGTTGAGCCTCAGACACACATGCTGTGTCTCATTTTAAAGGCTGAATCCAACAAATGTTGCATTTGTCATTGATACATCATTGGGACTGTCTCATTACAGAAAAATAACCATTATATTATAAAGCAGAAAGGAAATTACAATAATTTATGCCTCACAATGGCAACAATCAATTTTATAATGGCTGTTTTTCTAAAATGCGACATACTCGATGATGTATGCAGCCAACGAAATGAAACACAGCTAGAGAGCGTTTTTTGAACAAATTGGCGGAGTGAATGATTCAATCATAAAGAGAATCAATTTCGTTTCAGAATGAATGAATTGGTTACGTGAATGATGCATCATTCCTCAGTAAATTAATTGCTGGAACCGCGTACTATTTACTATTTTTTATTCACTTGCTTAGTATTTTCTTTATCTTTCTATGTCAAGAATTCAGTAAATGTTTTTAAATGAATCAGTTTATTGAATAAGTCAATGACTCCTGTCACTTGTTGCCACCTACTGGCATATTCATTTATCCTGCAGAAAGATTGACTAAAAAGAAAACATAGCTAATGTTTAATGCACAAACTGGTGGTTTTCACAGTGTGCACATTTGCTGTGAATCTGAGCATGATTTTTCGCAGCAAACCGCACAGCGTTAGTCTTGTGCATTTCCATTCATCTAGCATCATCACAAACATAGAACACATAATGGTGAAATAAACGCAGGTTGGTAAACGCAGTTTTATAACTCTGTACTCATATTATGTTAGTATTATATGCTCTTATCCAAGGAGAAGTCGCATTGCCAATTTTTCATGCAAAATGGTGATTCAAACAGTGGCTGAATTTGAAATAGTATACTAGCATACTACTCTTGCTACTTCTGCGATACATTTCAGATACAATAAAGCATAAAAAATAGTAAGAGTATGTTATTACGAATCGAGTGATAAACAATAAAAATGAAACCCCAGTGCTGTATATCAGCTAAATGGTATGTCACAGCATTGCAGTCTGTGGTTAATTTTCCACATCGTCACTGATTGTTCCAAATCTGATCCAATCAGCATTTAGATTGTTGCTATTCTTTTGAAACAGAAGTCTTATTGAAGTATTCCTGCTTCTGTTGACACAGCTGGGAGTGGTAAGCATGTCTTCAGATTGCGGTGTAATGTGTGTATAGCTGATCTTCTTTATAGTGATGACCATGTCAAATAAATAGGCCTGTGAGGCCACAGAGAGCCAGGGATGGATGGGAATAATGGGTTTATCAAAGCCTTGATTTCTTCACGCTTATAGTGCAGGATCAGGCTGACATTCTCCAAACAACTTTGAGAGAAAGACCACTCAGCCAAAACCACCGAAACCCTAATGACCCCGGGGTTTTATGTAACAGTCTGCTGCGTGTTCCCTTCCGGGAAATATCCTGCAGGCTTTAGGAGGACCTCTTGCAAAATAGTTGCATCTTTTGATACGTTTTTGTCCTGTGCTGTAGACTTGGCAGTATACAGAGGTTCATTGTTAGTATTTTTGACATATCAGTACTACTTGCGTATATTGATAGAGATTGCTCAAGTCTCTGCTTCAACAAGTCTTCAACGTCTTGAGAAAGAACGTAATGTAACCCTTTTACATGCCGGCTGCAGACAAAGAATTTGTATGATAGTTGAGTGAACATCTATCTATCTATCTATCTATCTCTCTATCTATCTATCTATCTAATCTCTGTAGCACATATTCAACATTCTTGTTAAAAGAATTTTAAGGAGCAGCCAAAAATTCTCACTTGGGACAGAAGCTTGAGAACGAGCAGTTCTGAATTTTGTTTGTTAATCTGTTTGGTCAGAGATATTGGGGTCAGTCTGGGCAAGGCTGAGGGTTCAGATGTTATCTCACATGGACATCGTCCTTGAAGGGTGGTACAGTGTTGTCATTTCATGATGTTTATGAGGGCGTAGACAGCCTTTTGCAAGGTTTTGCCTATTCAGCATTTGGATCTGGGGTGTGATTTAAGTAGAACATTGCTTCCAAGAGTCTTGTGTATTTATGAGTCATACTACTTTTTTTTTTTTGCAGGTGAACGGCCTTATTCTCAATTCTCTTTACATTTTTGTTTATGTTCCTGGTTTATATAATGACACGACACACTTTTTTTCTTTATTTTTCAAATGCTGTTCATATGTTGCATCAATATATGAGCTTAACATTTTTTGGAACAGATATTTTGTGGTGTAGTGGTTGTGGACATCATATGTCAGTTCTCAGTCATCTGAAGTTTATTGTCCTAAACTGTCATAGAACCAGTTAGATAGTGATATCAGATTCTAAGCAACAACTTCACATTTTAAGAATCAGAAGAGTCATACAAAATTACACTGAAGAATAAATATATATGGTATAAAAATGTATATTTATTGCTCTATATTTAGAGCTCACCAAGGATATTTAAATATTTGTTTGTGTTAAAGATTAGAGCTGTCAGAATTATTATTATTTTATTTTTATTTTTTTAACTAATGCAATAAAAATGTCTTTTTAATTTTTGTATTTTAGAAACTTTGAGTATAGCATTCAATTAAAATTAGTAAATCAAAAATGTAAGTACTACTAATTATGCATATATATATATTTAATTAATACATTTAATTAAATGATATGGAGATAATGAGATTAACTGATATTATTGCATTATCATGAAATGATTTAATCACAATAATTTAAAAAGTAACGTGTAAAATAAATAAATAATCCAACAGCCCTAATACATGTTTAAAACAAAAATATTTAACACACACACACACTTATACATATATAGTGCACTTTTAATGTGTTATGCAATCACCTATTTCCATTCACCAGGCACCAGAAACACACCTTTTATTTAAATCCCCACGGATAATTCCCAAAAACACTGGCTTCCAGACACTATAGTGTAGATCATGAGCTGTTCTGCTTGGCATGTCTGGATCCATGTCTCTGCATGCCTGGAGATGTGGATTACATTTCTGCATATTAAGTAAATAAACTGGCATTTTTGCAATTTATCTGAGGGTTTAGTGGACAGGACTTATTGTTGGCAGGACTCTGTTACTTTGTATCGTGCATACTACTAAACAGACACACCTTTCTTATAATTGTTCCATCAATAACACTATGTTCATTTCTTAAGACATCAAGGACCTTTGTGTGAAACACAAACAAGTCGGTATTTAGTCTGCAAGAGGTGTGAAATATGAAATATTATACAGTGTAAAGGATGAGAGAAAGGAATCATCTCATCAATAAGACAATAGAGTGTTACTTTTTGAAATCATGGATCACAGGGAAAGTATCCCATGGCATAGAACAGTCCAACATGAAAAAGATGCCTTTCCTGTCATGGAATACAAGAACGGGTTGGTGTACAGACTAACAATGGCTATTTGATGATATTAGAACAGAGGGCTGTTGAACTCTGTGTATTTAGTAACTGAGACTGTGAAGAGTCTTTGGGCCAGAGGTCCCATGCAGACTGCTCTTGTTTGCATCCCGACACCAGGCTCATAAAGTAAACCTAATTATGTAGACTAACCTTTCACTGCCACGTATAAAACTGAGTACACCCCGATAAAGAAGATTAAACATTAACCGGCACACTAGGAATCTTGTTTCAGAGGCGTCCCAGTAAGTTTAAGAGGTATATTGTCTTGTCGCAAAACAGACAAGATTAGATGCTGAGCAACTTTATCGCATTTTAAGAATCAGAACAGCCATAAATAAGATTCCACAGTAGAGTACATTTATATTGCATATCATTTATTGCATCGTATTTAGAACTTTAAACGTTCTTGTTTTAAATATTTATTAGGGTTGTTGGATTATTTATTTATTTTATGCATTTTGTTAATTATTGTTATTAATTAATATCAAATAATATCATTATCTGCATAGCATGTCATTAAATTAATTGCAAAAAAAGGTCAATTGACATCCCTACTTTCATATGCATATTTGTTCTTTTAAATGCAATATTATGAGATAGTTTTAAGACAAGAGTTGCTATGGCAACTCCCTTTTTCATATGCAATATGTCTCATTATTATGTCATGCCATGCTCCTTTCATTAGTCATTCAGATTGCAATCTTTTCGTTTACAATAGCTGTTTCAAATATGAATTTTATAACCCCAAGAAATAACGATTTTCTGACTGTTGATATCTGGATGGTTATTAACCAATTTTACTACTGCTGTCAAAAATTAAGATAGCAATTTGAGCAGATATGCAGACTAGCTATAAACATTTAGCTGTGCTGACAGTGAATATTTCCAAAGTCAAATCCAAAGGTGGTGTGTTACAATAACAACACATAGAAATACATTCTTATCATTTGGCTGCAAATGTCAATTAAATATAGTTCAGTCTTTTTTCTAATACCTGGCTTTAGCTGTCTATTTTTCCACTAGTCCTCATTTCTAAATCTTCCGCAGACTAAACATTTCAAACACTATCGGATTTTAGCAAACTATCCTGATATATGTTCCATATATGTTTATTTTCAGTTTGGAGAGCATGGTTTCATGGAAAAATGCGCTGTGAGCTTGATCCTGATTAGACACTTTTGCCAAATACCTGCTGTGGATAGCTTGCGATCCATTTTTGACACTGTAGTACATCACATCGGATTGTTCCAAAATTCAATATTATGCATACACACTGAGATTGAAGCGAGTGTTAAAGGTTTATGAGATTTTAATGCATCCATGGTTGTTTTGGAAACTCCTGTGACCATTAAATTTTATAAACATGCATATTACCTGGAAAGGAATTTGTTTTGCTGCATACTTCAGCTATGGGGCGATAGACTATGCCAGAATGGTATGTAAATTGCCCATGTGTTTTGTAAGTGTGTTTTGCAAATCGGACTGGTTGGGGAGAAAAATCCACATGCACTTTCTGTGCAAAAAAAAAAAAAACTAGAATATTTGCACAAAACCATTGCATGAACCTGATGAGTTGCAATGAATGGGGTGTATTTAAGAAGTGAGAACCGGACTGACTCAAGAGTCAAGATCCTCTTAAGTTTGTGCAAAGGCATGTTCTTCATACCAATCTACACATTCCTGGAACCCTACTGAGACTGCAAGCCACCCTGTTCTTAAATAGCACAGTTGAGCGTGGTCCTTAATCATGTTACTCATCAAGAAATGTAAATAACTAGTAGTGTTCAGTGTGTGTGCAACACTTATTGGTGTTGGCTGGTGGTTGACAATTAGTAAATGATGAACTACATTAAAATGAGCTTGGTTTAAACTAAATGGTAGTGTTACCACTTAAAGTCATCCATAACCAGTCAGTCAGGAGGTGGCCAGAATTACACAAGTGAAACCACAGCATGTTGTTGTCATCAAACTCAAACATCCCAACATTGGCCATTAACCGGAAATCACAGCTCTGGCAGAGACTTTTACAGTTTTTATGAGCTGAGCTAGACGAGTGTGCCAGAGCAGGTGTGTGAATGCACGAGTAGTTTCACATACCTGTGGAAATACAGCAGTATGGACAGCATGGTTTGGTCAATGCTGCTGTTGCAGATGCCCTCGTTGAGCAGGTAACAGGGGTCCCGGACCACCGACTCCAACGAGTCCTGTCTCATGATGTTGTTGAGCTTATCTGTGTTTAGGTTCTGAAAGTGAAGCTGGTCTCGGAGCTGTCTGAAGTGGTTGACGGATGTAGGGCTTCCCAGGCTGGTGTGACCCGCTCGGCCCGGCTCAGGCTCACAGCCATTGGCCAGATCCAGACAGCAGCTGCAGCAGTCCAGGCCGATGGGCGAACGGCACTCCTCGTTTGACATCAGGACAAGTCCCCCCACGTGGGAGTCAGACGGTAGCCGTGACAGGTTCTCCTCCACCTGCTCCCAGGTGATCTTCAAGGGCACCTGCCTCCTTCTCAAGTCCACCAAGTGTGCCAGGTGCTACAGGAGAAGAAGCTTCTGTGAGTTGGTTCTTCTCGACTGAGTTGTGCGCACACGCATACGCAACGCAGGTTTTGTGAGCCGGGGGTGCCTGTTCTCTGGTAATGATGCAGCGGGAATGCGTTTGAAAGAAAACACAGAAGCAGCTTCTGTTTTTTTGTTGATTTTTTTCTTCTCGCTGTCTCCTGCCCCGCACTTTTCCCTGCCCTTGTGCGTGCATACAGTGCAGACAGCGAAAGAGGAGGTGGAGGGATGGAGGAGAGGGCTGGAAAAGAGGGAGGAGCAATCGCTCTGATTGGCAAAGCATGCCGATCAGTTCACAAAAATATCCCGCCTACTTTCCCCTCATGTGATGTTGAGGGAGGAGCAAAGTTAGGAAAGGAGTAAAAGCATGCTCTTTAACATGTGCACTTCAGTGCTGCCACGGGCGGGACCCTGAGAGAGAGCAAACACATAGTACTTCCCCTGTTTATATCAACACAAATGTAGTTTTTTAGTTAGTTTGGTCTCGCTTTCCTAAGGCTATTAAATTCAAACTCGACTCTGCTGGTACAAATACTGCTTGTGTGCAGTGTTCCGTGTCCAGTGATTCATTGCTAAAATGTTTCTATCAGTCTTGTTTGCCTTTTACCAGTTTTTTTTCCCATTCCTTGCCTTTTAAAGAGAGAAATGTTGCTTAAGTACCTATATGTATGAGTTAAAAGTGTTTAATGTCCCTTAGAAATTGTTTAGTAGCGTATCATTCTCTGGCATTATTTGTTAACGGTTAAAGGTCAGTAATCCTATCTGTTTTGTTTATTAAATTCCTATTTCAGGGAGAGATTTATGTGAATCAGATTTAGAACTTTGCGTCAATAGGATTCCCATCATATTGCTTAACATGAGATAAACATCCTTTAAAAATCATTCAATGGTCAATAAATTCTCCGAACACCTTGCAATGTTCCACTGAGCATGTTTGAAATGTGTGAAATATGATTTCGTCACATCTGTAGCTGAACTTTCCATTGAAATTCAATCAAAGACCGATTATAAAGCACATGTTATTACTGTAGGGCCAGTGCTCTGCCTGAGCCAGCTCTGAAATTTGACAGTCTGATAATACTATATAATATGATGTTTAATTATTGCATTGTATGTCTAGTGCAGAGCTCCTCAATTCAATGCATTGTGCTTATTTAATAGCGTGTTAAATGCTTTTCTGGATCATCGCTTGAAATGTAATTTATGGTGTAATAAGACTTATCGAAAGCCCCTTAATAGGAGTTCAAGAAATTTAATTTAGCAGAGAATAGGTGAATTAAGATTGCTTTATTGAGTGTGTAAAGCGGTTGAGACATGTTGGTGCATTTAAGGACTTTGCCAGCATGGGGTCATATGGGTTGGTTATTTGGCCCTCTGCTGGCAGAAGCTGTGAAGTGCAGAGAATAACAGACTGTGGGATATGAAATGATTCCATTATATGCTGAATAAGCTCTCTGAATCCAAGTGTTTTGGTTTTGTAACACAATCTGAGAACAAAAAACATCAAGTGCGTCACACGAGAGATTGCTTTAAAGACAAACATGAAGAGTTTCTTGTATAGGCTTGGTGAGTGCAATCTGTCATCAGAGAACACTGGACCGTTTGCCCTACTGCAAAAACAGATTAACTGACGTGATATAAAAAATGCAGTATAAAACAGTACGACGTGTGTACAATATTATTCCAACTTAAAATGTTCAGCATCATTACTCTAGTCTTTAGTGTCGCATTATCCTTCAAATCTGATTTGTAGAAATTTTCTATTTCAAATAAATGCTGTTCTTCTGAACTTTCTATTCAAGAATACTGAAGAAAAAAAAGTATCACAGTTTTCACAAAATATTAAGCGGCAAAAGTCAAATCAGCAAATCAGCATATTAGAATGATTTCTGAAGGATCATATGACATATGATCATATGATATGAAAATTCAGCTTTGATCACAGGAATACATTACATTACATACACTACCAGTCAAAAGTTTGTGAACACTAAGATGTTTCATGTTTTTTTAAAGAATTCTCTTCTGCTCACCAAGCCTGCATTTATTTGATCCAAAATACAGCAAAAGCAGTAATATTGTGAAATATTTTTACTATTTCAAATAACTGATTTTTTTTTTCAATATATTTTAAAATAGAATTCATTTCTGTGATCAAAGCAACATTTTCAGCATCATATAAACAGAAAACAGTTACTTTAAATAATAATATTTTTGCAATACTGCTGTTTTATTGTAGTTTTCATGAAATAAATGCTGCCTTGGTGAGCATAACATTTGACTGGTGGTTTATAGAGAGAGAAAGAGAGAAAGGGATGGATAGGTTGACCAATCGATCGATCAGATTGATGGCTAGATAGCTATAGCTGTAGATAAGGCATCAAGAAATGGTTTTCACAGATAAAATAAATTGTATTATGTATGTAGAAGATATGGTGGAATATATATGTATATACTGTATGTATACCAATTTTCCATTATATATAATCATTTATATTTTTCTGCAATTTAAATGTGCTATTGTGCTGCCTATATATAATGCAGCAAGCAATGGTTTGCCTTATGTGCACACAGAATACATATGGTGGAAAATGTTTCACTGTGGGTGGCGTTGGGCCGGAAAAGGTTCTGGGCTTTTTTCCCAGTCCCAGTAGTCCCAGTCCTTCCCTGCTGTACTGTTACACTGAACCTGGGGTGAATAATGTGACACTGACGGGTTGAATATACAGCAGGTGCCTGAGGCTGGAGAATGTGTAATACAAATGCTCTCTTTGAATGTTACCTAATGTGTACAATACACCAAAGCTTTACTTTGATTCTATGCATGCAAAGACAAACAGTGACTGTTATCCAGGCTAACATGCTGTGTTCTGCTTGGAAAGCAGGCCTTTGCTTGTTATTATTGACTTATTGTCATTATCACTGCCTAGATAAGAATTAAATCAAATGAAACTGTGGAACTGTCTTGTTCCAAAACACAGCTTGCAGAGATGTAAACATGTTCAGGTAAAACCACAATCTTGCAGTGATCAATCCAAGCACACAATACAGGTCAGCAGTCAAAAAAAAGGGGGGGACGTATGGTGTCTGGGGCCCATACTTGGAATTAGTGCTCTGCATTTAACCCATCCTACACTCTTAAAAATAAAGGTGCTTCAAAAGGTTCTTCAAGCGATGCCATAGAAGAACCCTTTTTGGTTCCACAAAGAACCATTCAGTCAAAGGTTCTTTAAAGAACCATCTCTTTCTTACCTTTTTATAATCCGAAGAACCTTCTTTCTCCACATAGAACCTTTTGTGAAACAGAAAGGTTCTTCAAATGTTAAAGGTTCTTTATGGAACCATTTAGACAAAAAGGTTCTTCTATGGCAAGAAGCACCTTTATTTTTAAGAGTGTAAGTACACACACACACACACACACACACACACAGCAGTGGGGCAGCCATTTATGCTGCAGCACCCAGGGAGCAGTGCCTTGCTCAAGGGCACCTCAGCCATGGTATTGAAGGTGGGAGAAAGCATGGTATTGCATTCACTCCCCCCACCTACAATCCCTGTCAGTATGAGACTCGAACCCACAAACTTTGGGTTACGAGTCCAACGCTCTAACCATTAGGCCACGAATCCCCTAAATTATCAAAAGTCAATTATCATTTCCATATCTAGACATTTATGTTTAAAATAGTGCACTCTTCTCAGCCTAAAATGTCCAAATTATTTGCTTTTGAGCGTGTGAATGGCACATGATAGGTCAGTACGTTCTAAAGTGAGTGATATTTTTTGTTCGTTATCTACTAACTGTTTTTTTTTTCTGCAGTCAGTATAAAAACATATGGTGCCTGTCCTGAATGCTGATTGGTCAATACAGTTTTCCTGTCCCAAAATACACAAAACACCTGTTCACCTGTCAGGGACTCTATCCTTTAGCAGAAATGTGCCACTTAATGAACATTACTAATGAAATATTCTTGAATGAATATTACAATCTTTAATAATTTTTAATAATGAATGTCATTTTGAAAAACAATAAGGCACCCCACCAAAAAAAAGTATTTTTTCAGGTTTTCCAGGAAAAAAAAAACTAATTATCTTTCAAACAAGATACGTTTCCTTGAAAAGCAGTTGCTTGACATTTTTAGATAATATATCTTGAACTATGTTTATTTTTGTTACCCTATTGGTAAATTGATTTTCTTTTAAGCCATAAATCTATCCAAATTCAGGTAGGTTCATAATTAAAATTACTGTTTTAATAATAATATATAATAATTGAATATATACTGATTACTCATATTCATAATATAGCACTACCACTCACCCAATATTGCTTAAATGTCAGAAGGCAGTCATTTAAGACATTAATAATTAATGCGTTTATACTAAAATTTATTTTACTTTTTTTTTTACTGCAGGCTTAAAGCTGGAAGCCATGCTGTGAAAACTGAAGTTTTGCTGCCACCTTTTGGACTGAAAGTTTATTTAGGAATAATTAACCCTTGTATATAATAGTTTTGTGTGTTTATGATTTGGGACATGGACAGAAAGAGTCAGGACAGAGATGGGAAGGCTGCCTGGTACAAAATGTACTCATCACAAGCAATCAAAGTCCCTAAAACAGTGTTTGGTTTCAGATCTCCCTGTTCATAGTTCAGAGCTCTTACAACAGAGCCAAATGCTTTGCACAGCATTCCTTGGCCAAATAACGAATCATTATAATTATATAATATAATTATGTTAATACACTTCATATTACATGAAGTAAAACTTGTATATAAAAGAAAAGAATAAAATGTCAAATTTACTCGAAATGTCAGCACACTTTTATAAATATACTAAATATAAGGCTGTATTTTGACCCTAATAGCAGCTTTGAATCTTTTGATTTCTGTGAATAGAGCAAAACATGTATGCTTTCTTCCATTATGATGACAGATGTGCTTGGTGGAAGCACAACAGGAGTTTAACTGTGGTAATGGCTCCTCTAATCAGTGTTTCAATCTGTGTCGCTAAGCATAACACTATCTACTTAGATAAATGACCCCATGCTGGTAGGGCAGCGTGTGATGGATAGCTCTGCTGCAGTATCTCCATTCTGGTTCAAGGTTTGCTGATCTCCCCTTTTTCAGTCGAGTTTAGCCACAAGTGGATGACATTGCATTTTAGATAAAAATGTAGGTCCTGCTGTAAGCCAGCTTCAGATGAGATGCAATCAATCACAAGGTGCATTTCATCTAGGTGTGTTGCCAAATAAAGCCTCGGTGTGATGAATAAATAGGTGAAGGAATTAATAAATGAAATGTCATAACTGAAACTTACCTGGCTAAACCAGCTAATCCGGCTTCATGGTACAGGCCCCTGGATTAATGTTGATTCAATGGTACACGTGCGCTGATGCTATTTAGCTCTCCTGTTCTTTGTGTTAAAGTGGAATTAAAGTCTATTTTGGTTACTCCTTCGTGCGCTTTCTACAACCATGTTTGTTTACATAATATGTGTGTGTACTGTGTATATTTAATATGTATATATAAATACAAACACATGCATGTATATATATTTAAGAAAAATGTTATGTTAATATATTAAATATATGTATTTATATATAACATAAAATATAAGAATATGAATTTATACATTTATATTAATGCAAATATTTTCTAAATATATACTGTATGTGTGTGTGTTTATATATAACGTGCTAAATATACACAGTGCACATACATATATTATGTACACAAAATCTTTTATTTTGGATGCGATTAATCGTGATTAAAATAATGATCATCAACTGGCAGCTTTTTTTTTTTAAATGTTGGTGAGGAAAGAGAATGTTGGAACTGTGGCTTAGTGGTTAGACACATTGTGCTATGGTGCTTATTTGGAAAATATGAGTTTGAATTTGGCTTGCGTCATATCTCGATCCTTTTCCCTCTGATTTTGCTACAATTGCCTGTCTTGTCTCTCACTTTCCCTATTAATTATGTGGCATACACAACACCACAACAAACACAAACATACCAGCTTCCTCCTTCTGTTCCTCTCCTCGGGATACAAATTATTTAGAGTGCCAAAAGTACTAATTTCCATGATTATAACTGAACACTAATATTTCCGTTCATGAACAAATGACAGAAATGCAAATAGTTAATTGATATTTTCAAGCAGTTGTGTTAAGTTTGAAGAAGGTTTGCAGTAAATCATAAATGTAGAAACACGTTGCTCCAGTTTGGTTGCACTTGTCAAATCAAACGCTAGATGTCGCTCTCTCCTCTGATATGGATGAGGGAGTGAGCCTTGCTCTCCATTCAGCATGTCTTCCACAAATGTTTCCCAGCTGACAGAGGAAGAAATGCGATTCAAGGTTAGTTTTCGGTGTCCTATATTTTAATGCATACATCTTTAAGGCTAAATAGATATGAGCCTGTTCAGGGAAATCAAAAATACCTTCTAACAAAGAAACACACCACAGTATTCCCATGCACTTATGGATTTGCCTCAGGCTGAAAGCAAGTGATTAATTCTCCACCAAGTCTTGGTAGTCTTGGTAGGCCATCTCCAGTAGAGGAGCAAATGTGGATTGAGTCCTCGGAGACATAAAGCATCTGTTAAAGTTTGCAGATTTATGTAGTCCATCCATACAAACATTACACCCGTCATTTCCATCATGTCGTTGTAAAAATGTTTGAAACGTCCGATTTGACCTTCATAATGATAGCACATCGCCAAGACGTCTTTGTGATTTCATCTTAAATATGTCATTTTAAAAATGCTAAAATGTTAAACGTGCAAAATCGCATGCTAGCACAATCAACATTCAGCTGTTTTATGGTGTTTGTGATTCTGAATATATGTGAATCCCCGCTTTTTAAGAATTCTTGACCCAAAATATAATTTTTTTAAGTAACACACAGTGATTTTCAAATGATTTGCTTTGTCTCTGACACTTTGGCAACATATGTGTGCTTACTGGATCATTTGTTCTTAAAGCTGTTCAGTATTAAAAACGCTTTATAATATCCCAGCTTGTTTAAAATCAGTCATTATTCTTTCAGTCTTGATATTAGACCCAATTGATGCGGCTTCATCCCTTGTCTTATCAGGTAAATCGTTATCATTTTCTCTTGGAATCTCAGATGTACATCACAATATGGAAGAAAAGATCTCTTGTTATTTCCGTTACATTGCAACTTTATTAGTTAAGACATTACGAAATGCTAAAAAAACGCTCTAGCATTAAGCCTTGACATATAAAGTCAAAAAAAAAATCTATTGAACCATATATACTGCCTGCACGCACGTGTGTGTGTGTGTGTGTGTGTGTGTGTATGTACTGTATATATACAGTATATACACACAAAAACACATCTTGATATAGTATCATTTCATATAGTATGATATAGGAGAAAAACTATAAACTAAGCAACAAATATGCAATTTGGTGCAGTTTCTGATCATCATTCTATAACTGCCAATAATATGTCTTGTAAGATTATATTTAAATACAGTAGCTTAGTTTTATGATCAAAGCTCTGTAGTTTTTTTTTTTGCAAGGGGCAAAACATATAATGCAATGGTGCAATGAAATACAGTACAATGATGATGTGAGATGTACCATGTTTTTTGGTACATTTGGTGTATCAAAATTTTATTTGATGTATGGATAATCAAGTAAACTGAAGTTGCATCAGTTCATCTTGAAATATTACTGACACTATAAAATGTATTCTTACATTTACATGATGAAAGTCATTTTTGCAATTATACAAAAATGCGTTTTACTTGCTAAAAAAGTGTAAATTATCAATCAGATGACAGAAAGCATGTAGTAGATTGTGTACAATAGGTTTTTCATCAAAGATTTTGTTCATGTTAATAATTTAGAGACCTTGGAAATGTGTGTAGGCTATCAAGTATGAGACAGTAGGCTTTACAGGGTTAACATTCATGAAAACTCTGTAGCGGCAAAGAGATATCACATGCCATCATCCAGATTTTCTAATGGCTTTCATAGACCATATGTTCCAATTAGAGCATATAGTATATGAATTCACTCTTGCCCGCTGCTTGTTTTCAGGCCTGGTGAGCACAGCTTGAGGATTGTTCAGGCTTTCGCACCTGAAGCTCAGCGTTTGAGTCAGATCTTAAAAGCAAGACAGAAGAGTGACTTTAGCTCAGTCAGTGGACATGCTTCAGGGGAACCTGCTATGTCTTCTCAAAGTCAAGCTGCTGTCAAGCATCTGACTGGTCAAAGTTCCTGTCAGATCTGAGCGTCCATGTGATCTGAGCCTTCAGACTCCATATATTCTTTGACACGTTTAAGGCCCGTCATTGATGATTCTCAATGACACCCTGGAAAATAAAGCCCAATCCACATCAATCTGTCATCACACAACATGCAAAGAGTTAAAGGGATAGTTCACCAAAAAAGGGAATTCACAAAAATAGGATATTAAAAAAGGGTGCAGAAACAAATTTCACTCATGAAAGCCTGTTCCAATAATATTTGTTTTATTTACAACTTCCGAAAAATCTATTTTTACAGTCTATTTCCCCCCTTCCCATACAATGAAAGTCAATGGGGTCCAATGTTGTTCTGGACAACATTCATGTTTGGTTCGTTTAAAGTGCCCCTATTATGGGTAATGAAAGGTTCATATTTTGGTTTTGGGAGTCCCCAACAACAGGTTGACATGCACGCAAGGTCAAAAAACACTTTTATTGTCTTATAATATGCATTTGTTTTTACCTTACTTGCTCAACGACTCTCAAACGATTCACGCAACGATTAATTTTTCCAAGCCCCTATGTGTGATGCTAATCCGCGGTGATTGGTCTCATTTTCATGTCATCATGCCTTTAATGCCTGATAAAGCAGCGTTTGTGAGAGCAGTGCTGCTTTGTGTACAGCGTTACTGGGGGGAAAAACGCTATTTTTACTACTCCAAAAGCGGCACCTAGTGGCAAAGAATGACTTTGCATTTTCA
>NW_015505985.1:92405-122671 GCF_001515645.1 Sinocyclocheilus grahami | reverse complement strand
TATTTCCCCCCTTCCCATACAATGAAAGTCAATGGGGTCCAATGTTGTTCTGGACAACATTCATGTTTGGTTCGTTTAAAGTGCCCCTATTATGGGTAATGAAAGGTTCATATTTTGGTTTTGGGAGTCCCCAACAACAGGTTGACATGCACGCAAGGTCAAAAAACACTTTTATTGTCTTATAATATGCATTTGTTTTTACCTTACTTGCTCAACGACTCTCAAACGATTCACGCAACGATTAATTTTTCCAAGCCCCTATGTGTGATGCTAATCCGCGGTGATTGGTCTCATTTTCATGTCATCATGCCTTTAATGCCTGATAAAGCAGCGTTTGTGAGAGCAGTGCTGCTTTGTGTACAGCGTTACTGGGGGAAAAAACGCCATTTTTACCGCTCCAAAAGCGGCACCTAGTGGCAAAGAATGACTTTGCATTTTCATTCAGACCAATGCGAAAAGACCAACAAGTGGGCGAGCAATATGCTAATGTTTAAAAACGACTCGTTTCAATGATTCAGAGTCGACTCTTTCTTTTGAGAGACAATGACTTTATACACGGTGCACTTTCAGATTTAAAACTTCGCATGGTGTTTTCATTCACTTAGAGCTGTGTTACACACTGCATTAAAGGTAATTTTCAAAAATCCATAATGGGGCACTTTAAAGACCAAAAGGCAATTTTGAATCTATTTTAAAAGAGTGGTGTGGATCCAAGAGGTTCCAGTGCTTAATTTTAAGATACAACTGATATGTTTTTTTTTTTTTATGGCCATAGGCACTCAACAATGTCTCTGCTCTGCTGCTTGTAAACCAGATCTAAGCTGGTGTATTGAGGTCCCTCTGTTCCACACACTTCTTAGGTTTTACGCTCCACTCATACAAGGTTCATTAAGAATTCTTCTGGCAGCAGCATGCTTTGAAGTGTTCACTTTTTCTTCTGCTCAGAATAGAAGACATCTTCAATCATCTCCCCATAGGCCTCATTATAAATCCAGCTATCATTACGCTGATGGTGGGAAGCAGGGCAACACGCTGCTCTTGTTACTGTATGGTACACGTGGTCAAATGAGAGCTGCGGTTTGATTTGTCCAAACCTCTACATCTCCATCTCTTCCAAGACTCCCTGCATGACAGAAAGTTTTTTGTATTTTTCTTTCATTGCAAGAAATAGGCTTAGCATTCCTTTGTAGGAAATCAGTAAAGCGCTGTTAGCGGCTTTGAAATCCAATGTTTTCTCAAAGGAAATACTGAGAGAGAAAAGAATGTGTCTTGTGCCTAAACACGTGATGGTTAGGAGCTGGATAGTTATATTTATGCTCTTCATTAACCAGGTTCTCATTGCCTAGTCTTTGTTTAAATTATATTCTAAATTATGTGGCAAAAAGTTTATGCCAACAGACAGGATTCTGAATTCTCAAAGCCACTTTGTTTATACTGGAACACCTTATTATATGATTGAATTTTAATTGCATCTTTAGGAAACATTTCCTAAATGAAACAGGATGGATGGAAGAATAAAACATTTTATTGTTGAGACTTTGTCTATGGTTGTCAAGGGAAGGATGAATGCATGAATAAAATCTTTGTTATATTTCGTCATGGAAATCCTTCACTTTATGTATGCATTGTAAATCACTTTCAGAATGTACAATTCCCTTTTATCCTAATTATAATAAAGTTTGATTAAAAAAAGAATAATATATGTGAGTTAGTGTTTGCCTTTTATGTTGAAATCTATAATAATAATAATAATAGAATTGTATAATAAAATGTTAAATTATCATTTCAAATCAAGAACTTGAGTATTTTACAATCTGACTATATTGTAAGATGTGTTTGTTCATATGTACAAATGATCAAAATGTTGCAATCAACTCACAAATGGGGACATAAAACAATGAAACAATGTTCTCATTATTGCATTTGATGCTTTTAATATCTGGACAGTGTTTCATAATTCAAAATCTGCTTATTATTGAATGTTACACAGATGTGTTGTGGGTTTTTGCTTTAACAATGGCTGTTACTGTTGGCATTCTTTGGGTTTTTCCAGATCTATGAGGAACTGTTGTCCTATTTTTGTTACTGCATTTCCACCTCATTTGGTTCCAGGCCATCTTCTCCAGCCCAGAGCATTATATGTTTACTTTCTCTTTCCTAAATCACTGGTTTCAGATTCCACAGCAAAACTGGTGCTATTTTCAAATGAAGTATAATATGCAAGCAAAAATGTTACAGAGACATAAGCATGTGCTAGTATTTGTCCGTCTCTGTCGCTACTCTAATGTCTAGTCAGTACATTGGCACTTTCACTAAATTGATCAATAATGCTTAGAAAAAGGTTATTCAGAAATCATTTGAAATTAGCTGTCATTTGATGTGAGTTTAGTTTATGTCTTTCATTCAGAGGCAAACTATCATTCTCAGCTAATTCACTTTTTGTTTGTGTTTCCTCTTCAAGCTGCATGTGTGCTAGACAGCATCCAGGGATCCGGACTGTTAGGGAGTATCCTGCAATTCTCTTGTCTTACTGAAAAGGAAAAAAAGTCTCAGCTGTAATTCTTTCTGGCCTGAGCCATTGATTCTTGATTTTGTGTTTACAGCTGGTTGCTAATAATAGCAAAACTAACACTAGCACAGCACAATGCCTTGTGTTTATTTACTGCTTTTCTTTTGTTTGTTCTTTACTATGTGTGGAAGTTTGTTTGGAGATGTGGGTATTCATCATTCTCATAGCTCTCATGAGTGTTGATAGATTTAAAAAAAATAAAAATAAATAAAAAAAAAGAGCAGAGCTGTAGGGGTCAGTATTAATATTTTTAGTTTTGGCATTTTTATTATTAATATTCTATTGCATTATATTATATTAGATTAGATTAGATTACTATTATTATACGAAAATAGCAAAGCAGTAGAGGTCGTTATTAATATTTTTGGCATTAACATTTTTTGTATTATATTATTAAAATATATTATTATATTTGTCTGTATAATATTATTATTGCTGAAGAAAATAGCAAAGCAGTAGAGGTTATTTTATTTTAGTATTAAAAATTTTTATATTATTACATTATCGTTATGTTATGTTATGTTATGCTATAAGAAAATAGCAAAATAGTAGAGGCACATATGATATATAATATTATATGACAATATGATATAATATAATATGATATTAATGTATTACATAATGTTTGCCATTTGCTCAGTATCCATAGCACTTTAGCTCTTTCACACTCAATATCTCTTCAGTTGCGCAAAGAAAAAGTTTCCTGTTTATAGCACAGTAATGGTTTGTTTGCTGTGAGCAAATGAACATTTCCTTAGAGGTCTAAGGGCTTCTGCTGCACTTGGTTCTACTAAAAAGCTTAGCATGGGTCACATATATCTAGCTGTATGTCAAAGCCCACGCAAACGATGCAGACTTCCCATCAGGGACAAATCCATGTAACATGGAAAGAGTAAAATGAACCCATGCAAACATGCATCACACTTCATTTGATTTTACCAATGCTTTTTTAGTCGTAATTCTTATTTAACCTACACCTTTGTTTTGCCTCAATTTCTTTTTTGCATGATAGAGTTATGCAAAGGAATGTAAGCTAGAGAAACACAGAGTCCCTCACTGAGGCCAGAGGGGTGCACGTCTCCTCTGAGAGCTAACTTTAGCTGTGAGCCTGTGTGGCGTGTTCATAGCTGCAACCGATCTGACCGGAGGTCAGTCAAGACAATCCTCTTAGCTCCCCGCTGAGGGTCTGCTCTTTTATTAGCATTGGTGACATTCTAGACACGAGACTAGAGTTTGACGAGGGGACAGACGCTCTGAGGATCACAGCTGCTGCATGTGCTCTTCTGTCACATTATGAGAGGACGCTCTAATTAGGTCAGCGGTGAAACTGCTAATGGTGCCGCTAACGCTAGACGGATTTAGTTATGACGACAATCCTCTGGTATGTGTGAATGGCATGCTTAGCCAACATGAACAGGCATCATGTTGGTGTACCAGTGCGGCTGGAGTGTGTTTCAGGGCAAAGGTGTCCCAAAAACAGTATTTCAACTGAAGGCTGTGTGAACCCACTGTGACCTACTGTTGTTACACCCCCAGTGTTGTAAATAAAGTTCATTAGCATCACTCTCTTTTGCTTTGGCTTTGCATAATTCTTTTTGGTGACTGTCACTCTGCGTAGTCTGTCTGAGCAGATGCTTGTCATTTGGAGGAAGATTATTTGCATAGAAATGAAAAGATTGTTTACACGCTGCTAGCTCATATTTGCAGATTGTCAAAAGCATGACAGATATGACAGTTTTGTGAAGTATTCCTTGCATTTAGTGCTTCTTAAAAAATTAAAACACAAAATCTGGCAAGTGCACTGCACAAGATGTGTGAATGCAAACTATTATACACAAAATTCAATCTGCTGTTTTTATTTAAATCCATAGTGCCAAACAGTGCAAAACACTGAATCATTAAGGGGGAAAAAACACCAAAAACCTGTGACTTTAAAAAAAAAAAAATTAATATAGCCTATTTACACATTACTGTTCAAAAGTTTGGGGTCAAACTTTTTTCTTTTAATTCAGCATGGACACATTGAATTGATTAAAAGTGACAGTAGAAACTTTTACACTAATACAAGAGATTTCTATTTCAAATAAATGCTGTTAATTTGTGCTTTCTATTCATCAAAATACCCTGAATATATTAAGCTACACAACTGATTTCAAAACTGATAATAATAAAAGCATATTAGCATGTTAGAATGATTTCTGAATGATCGAGTGACAGTGAAGACTGAAAAATTATTTTGCATGCTAAAAATTTTTACTTTGCATGAAATAAAACACATTTTTAAATATATCAAATTAGCAATAATATTTCACAATATTAGATTATAAATATTAGCTTTTTTGTGTTTTTGATCAAATAAATGCAGTCTTGATGGGCATAAGAGACTTCTGTCATAAACATCAAAATTATTTTACCAACCACAAACTTTTGAATGCTAGTAATTTTGACTTTACTTGTATGTTAAATGTCAGCGAACAAAGACCACAAAAGTGAGCAATTTGGAACAGGGCCTAAGGTTGTAAATATCAGTATCAACACATAAATTTTACATACCTTCCATTGTAAGTTTAATCAGCTTTCAGCTTTATTTTGATCATTTATTTTCCCTGACTGAAGCTTGAAGTGTGTGTTCAGATGCTGAGAGGCCCTAAACATCTGCTTCGGTCTGAGGAGGATTCTCCAGTTTGCTCTCTAATGTTATTGGTAGTGAAGCACAGCGTTTCAAGAATCAGTGTTACTTTATTTAGACTTGAGGGTCATTTCTGTCAACAATTTCCCATCTTTGGTTCTATTGGCTTGTTGGTGAGATATGCTTTTGCACTTTGGATATGTATGAATGTCTCCTTGTTTCTCTGTATACAGTTTTGCCCCTAAGTTTGTGAAGTGAGGGTTTTATTTTGCCTAATACGATATGATATGCCCATAGGCCAGCTAAGCAACATCACAGCACAGTGATAACAGCATACTAGAACAGAGGGTCATGGCACCATGTTTGTACCTGCATATGAAAGCACTCACACGACTGTAAAGCCCAACTGTTCAAGATATCATGCCATGAGCCTTTCAGTGCTAGAACAGACCTTTCCCTGCTTCTTCCTGGAAGACTAGTCTAAATGCATTCCTCTCTTTTGGTGTGCTTTGGTGAGAGAAGTGACAACACTAAACAATTGGGTATATTTGGCCCCGCTTCCTGCATCCGTCTATTTATAGTCTTAAGTTTTTTTGCCTCATGAGAAGCTTAACAGTGCAGACACTGGGAGAGAGTTTGAGGGGTGCCAGTGGGGGCCCTATGAAGACAAATTGTTTTAGATTGTGCATGAAACGGATAATTAGGAATGCACAAAATATCTGTACTGTATCAGTTACAAAATTGTATTATATCAGTATCAGCCAATACTGGATAATTTATGTGGATACTCATTTCCCCTGTTTTTGCGTTAGGATTACATCTGCCTTTCTACAAAACTCTTGCAAAAATTAGCCTTTAAAACTAAACATTTAATAACAGTTAAATGTAATCTTTAGAATAATCTCAAAATGAACATACCTTTTCATAACTCACTTCTATTATATATAATATTTTTATAATCACCATTAACTGAGGGAAAGCTGATACTGAAATTAAAAACAAAACACTAAAATAAAAGCATATATGTATGTGCGTGTGTGTGTGTGCGTGTGTTTTAAACTAATGTCTTAACACTTAAAACAAACAAACAAAAAATGCTTGCATTAGTACAGCATTCTTCCCATGCCTCTTTTTTCCAAACTTTCCTATTGTCATGAACATCTGTGCATTTTCTTGTATTCTCTTGGTTGTTCGTGAGAATACATATCTAAATCAAAATCTGAATTCAAATCTATTTAGTGTGTGATGCACTGTTTCCTGTGACTCTGATTCATGTGTAAATATGATGCACGCTTTATAAAGTCTGTGCAACACCATTTTGTGGTATAAATCTGGCTTTTGTTCAGTGTTGTGACTCGAGAAAGCCAATTTTCAGCTTTCTTTTCATCTCTAGATTGCAAAAGATTTGTTGAGGCTTTCATATCAAACTCACGTAATATCTAAGACCTCCAAAAGTTCCACAAGACTCCACTACAAAGAGTCTGTCAATTTCATACATCAGAAAGAAAGCGTGATATAATTGCTCCCTATTTTAAACCTTAAAAGTCATCTGACATTCCATTGCTTCCTATTCACAGATGTGTCATAAATCTATGAGAAATACTGTACATTTATTGCCCTTCCATCGCCCTCTGTGTGCCACATTGTCCGTCCATCACTGCCACACTCAAACATCTACAGGACAGCTCAGAATCAGTGCTAGGCTTTATATTAGATAAAGCACCAGTTTGTCAAAACAGTGCAGTTCCTGACAGTAATTATTCATGAGGCAATGAAGTATGGCTTCCACTTATACTGTAGATATCTGCTCTGCTCGTAACTGCCGGCAGTCTGATTCTTCCCTTCATTTATTCAGTGACTGAGCTTCAGTGTATTTAAAGATGAGATTGGTTTTAAAGTTTCTAGACGGGATGTGCCTGTAAGGCATGTTGAATATAATATCTATTTGAGCTCTACAGGTAACTGCTGGACATGATGAGCTTCATACCAGAACATATGGTGCTGGGACAGGATGAGACACTGAAATATGTCATGATGTCCACCAGACATAAAATTAATGATCATTAATAGCAACAGTTCTGTTTCTGTAGGCAACTGTCAGGTAACACAATAATGCTTTCTGTTAAACGAACAAATAAAATAAATTAGCTAGATTTGTTCACATTCTGAAGAAAATGCAAGTCGACACCACAACGCAAGGGTGTTGCAATGTTTGCTAGGGTATTTTGAGTGGTTTCGAAACTCTAAAAAATATCATGTTAAATTTACAATAAAGAAAGCATGCTGTGGTTGCCAGAAATTCAATGTAAAAAAGTACAATGACAATGTTTCAAGTATTACAGACTGGCATATTTGTGCCTGTATATTTCACTTTTAATATACTAAGCTACTTGAACTAACAAAATATGTATGTTTGTTTGTTTAACTTAAAATGTACTGATAACCACCATGACAATACAGGTTAGGAAAGGCCTGTCCACAAAATATATGCACACTAAAACAATGGAAATATTAAGCAAATGTAACATAAAACATTACTAAAAACAAACATATAGTTACTTTTTCAAACAATAAATTATATGCAATGAAAGAAATTGGGTGTATAAACAAATTTCATTCAGGAACTGCACATACATTTCAGAAACAATTACAAAGGAATGGCAAAGAACACACTTAATTAAATGTGAAATTTTGAAGTAGAAGAACTGAAACTGAAAGAATATTTGGTTAAACATACTCCAATTATGTTTACTTTATTTGCATATTTTTCTGTAAATATGCATGAAATGCAATGTTAAACCAGTTTTCCAATTTAAAGGTTTTATAGCATTTTTACATTAATTTTCTGTACAAATTACAAATTTTTTTTAAATTTGAAGGCAATTTTACTGGCCTACATCAAAAGAGCCTAACTCTAGACACTGGATGCAGTAATCACCTCCCAAAATCATTTTCCCGTCGGGTCAGATGCGGTCGGAGCAATTTCCAGCCATTCAAAAGGTGACCTTGAAGGCCAGCAGCCAATCAGTGAAATGACTGGTCACTATCTGTCTGCCTTAACTATGCCCAAATCTGCTACCTTCCTGACAATAGACCCCTTTTCTGATTCTGTCACTCTATTTGCAGGACTGCATGCTGTTAGAACACAGCCCAGTTGGATTTCTAAAATGTGACACTAGACCTGGCCAGATAATCAGTGGCCTTTCCAGCGATTTCTATTCTGCCTCCTGGCGAAGCCCGACAGCAGCTGCTTAGTTATGCTGTCAAGTCAGACTGAATGTTGTTCCTGAGTATAAGAACTAAACCGATGCTTTTAGTGTAGTTTCTCATCATACAGGATTAAAAATACATTCCACGGTCTCTCAAACCAAAAAAATAAAAAAAGAGTTTGAGTCATACATTTCCATTTTGTTGTAATGAAATTGTGCTCCCATCCAGCACTTTACACGCTTCATATTTCAAAGGACAGATTTCCCAGTGTGATAAGCAATTCAGCAGCAGGCTCATAACTGCATGAATCTCACAAACTTGGCAACCAATAAATGCACCCATCTGAATCGCAGAGGCTGACAGTGTCATGTGCTGCACATGGATATGGCTAATGATAGCTGGAGGGGGCCATTTCCAATACCAGCAGATGCACGGCTGAGAGAAGACCCCAAATGTGGTTCAAAACAACCAGCTTTTGGAGATGTATGTGAGAAAGGTTAGGGATGCCGAGCTTTTTTTTTGCCGAATTACTTTGAACCTCGGAATTGTCCGAAGGTCAAGTTAAGAAGGATGCATTTCCTTGGAAGTTGCAATACAGCAAGAAAGCTTTTGAACTTCTGTTTCCTACTTTCTAAGTTCAAAGAGAATGAAGCTGCGAGTCTACATAGCATATATTGCAAGCATTTAACTGGCTTAACTTGGACCTAATATGATTAATATAGTATTTCAAAACAATGATAATGTTATATTTGCCTAAATGAATCTATTAAATTGCCTCATCTGGGATTTATCAAAGATCCTCTTAGTGCTAAAAAAATCATCCATATATTTCTACCCTGCTCTGTGGAAGCTATACAAAATCTGCTTACTTTAGCTATACAAAAATGTGCTGTTCTCACTTTTTAATTAGCAAAATTCAAAAAGCAATAATCAACTTGTGCTCTCTGGAGGTTGTATTGAAACTGAGCTTTGGGCTCTTTGATGATGAGATGAGAGAAGCATGGCAGAAAACGTTTCAACATTTTTCATTGCTTTACGATCAAAAAACAAATCCCAGGTGCAAACGTTTTCTGCCTTTTTCCTTGGGCCAGCCAGGCTTAAATGTGAGCAAAATGAAAAAGCAGAAGTTGGACTCGACAAAGGTGAACTGTAGAGAAACCATGAGACAATTAAAATCAATTTTTTTAGTACATTTGCATGCATCATGTCCTCTAATGTGACCACAGTTTCTAATGGTTTAAGTGGTCTTAAGTTTACCTAGTGCTCTAAAAAAGTTTTGAGCCATTAATAAAGCACAGGGTTATCAGTTACAGAACTTAATTAGGCAGCGTGGCCCATCTGCACTGTGTCTCATCAATTATTGCTTAGAACCTGCCTGAGTCCCCCATTATCCGATGAACTATTTATAAACCTTTAATGATTCACGCTATGAGAGGCGTGATTCATCAGATATTATGTGATCTTATCTCACTCCACTCTGAAAATATGTCATTTCCTTTTCAATATCGAAGTTGTAATCTGTAATCTCCAATTCCAAACAGAAGGAGTATGGTATAAAACACAACTTGCATAGCACACTTATGAATAAAGAGCTGATTTAGTGTCATAGGTTTGCTGAAATAATCTTTTTCCAGGGCTACAGTTTAAAGGCACTTAAGAAGCTTGTTCAAATTACAATCTAGGATTGCGATATGGTCGAAAAACCCTGACTATGAGTTTTGTGGGATTTGAAATCCAAGCCTTTGTTCAGCTTGGATCACACTGTTGTATATTTGCTTAGGAGCATGGAGGAAGAAAGCTTGATAGGATTGCTTTGGTAAACCGGCAAGGCGTACAGCCTAGAGTGCCAACTCAACAGAGTATTTCATCAACCCCAGTCTTATCTGAGATTACTATTATCCGCTTTTAGAGGATTTTTTTTTCTTTCAATGAAACATACACTTGTCCTAAATTCACTTTGCTGGCCAATTTGTGATGACGAGTAGCAAAGAAATGGAACGTTAGATCAATTTCATCATGCACTTGCAGGCTGAAGTTTGCAATCAATCCCTAAAGGTGTTTACAATGTGTGACACATGATAAATGTGTTTTTATTTATTTAAGCATCAGCACAAGGGTGCATAATCCAATAACTGGATCATTCGTTTTTCTCCACAGCTCCCTCAGACTCCTGAGTGTCTCCTAAAAAAGTTTCTGTCCTTGTCTGCAAGGGAAACGATCGTGAAGCTTGATATTTGTCAGGCTTTTACTGTCAACAGCTCAATGATAATGAGTTCCCTGGGAAAACGCCACTCCATTGGCTCATCTGGAATAAAAGCCTTTATCGTAAGAGTCCAACTGGCAATTATATACCAACCGTGGCTATTTTCATGGTAGGCTCCATTACACTACATTATAATGCTAGGTAGTAAGCAGTTCACACACAGTAGTCATTTGCAGATGCAGTTGCTGTGAAACAATGAGATTTTCTAGTGTTTTGAGGGCCTGTGGCTCATGGGATACCTGCTCAAAATTCAACATAAGCAATCAGAACTGGATGCTACATCCAATATGCAGGCTTTGCCTTGAGATTTCTTCAGTACAACACAACCGCAAAGCTCTTGTTTACCCATACTACATAGAACTACTCTTGGCACTCTTTGCATGATAGGCTCAATCCCTTAATGTGGAAGCACAAATAAATTGTAAGATTTAATAAGGTGTTTAAGAAGAGTTTGGCATTAGATGCAAAATGAAATGAAACAGAAAAGGCCCCTCACTTAATACAGTAAATGGGCTCTCATTTAAATCGTGTATAAATATTTTAGCAGAGAACCATTGGACTCTTTAAACTTCCCAAATGTGTCCTTGAGCTCAAGGTAAAAAATGGCTGCTGAAGAATTCATTACTAAAATGCCATGAGAACTTGGAGGCGATTCGTGACAGCACTACAAAGATCCATCCGCTCCCCACAGCTGCTCTCCATGAGGGTCCCGAGCAAGTGAATGAATTGAGATTTCTTCTCAAAAGCAGGCTCCCTTAAGGGATCTCATTTTGTTTGCCGTCCAAACCCTTCTTAGTCACAACGTCATTTTTGTTTTCACGTCAGCTGTTTACAGCAGGGCAATTAATACGTGTGTCAAACAGTTAGATAAGCATGCTGATGTGAGCAAATGTGAATGGAAGCTCAGAGATGTGGAACAGAATTAATGTTTAGCAGAAAGAAGTAGAACATCAAAGCATCCCTGTCATGAAGGATTTTACAAAGCATTAACCTCTATTAGTCAGGAATAGTCATACGGTAATAATTGCAATTCCATGTTTTGCTTTCGCTCTGTCGTCATTACAATTTACCAGGAGCAAATTTCAGGCTCCACAAATGTTGCATCTACTTTGAGTGTAAGTTTTGTCACTCCTCTGTAGTTTATTTCACTTTAGTTGTTTGTTTGACTTCAGACAATAACAGTTCACGGTATAAACTAACATGTGCATATTTTTCTTCTCTGCCTTATGTAATGCTGAATACTCACTGAACTCTGGCAGAAACCTGTGTTCCAAGCAAAGATTTTCCACATGAAAATCCACGTGTGGAGGAGGCCCAATGTGATGAAGTGCCAGAAAGTGACTTGAGTTGTCTTCCTCAGCCCTCACAACTCACAATCTGTATGGAGAAGGTAAGGAGACATTGAAAGGGATATGTGCGCTTCTGTTTAAGATTCCATACACCTCATATACGTTTTAAGAACCCCCCCCCCTGTACTGTAAGCTATGGGATTTTGACGGACGCAAGTCTGAAGTAGGGTTCTCACGCTGAATGTATATTTAGTCGATATGTTTATATAACCAGGTCGATATCAATATGCATTCAGTTCAGACTGATTTGATTGTCGATGCTTGTCAACTTGTTTCCATTGTCCAATACATTCAGTGCACATGACATTAAGAAGGACGCAACGGAATCGACAAAGCCGTGTCCTGCCGAAGCGATGCCGGTGTAACCGATACCAGCCGCCGGTGAGGGAGGGATGAGAGCTATTCCCGTGGGATGGTCACGTGTCCGTGGGGAGTAGTTGTGTGTGGAGCCCGTGGAATAGGAGGTGTAGCGTCAAGCGCGTCGTTCAGACTTGATCGTTACAGTAAGGAAGCTGTCAACACAGAGCCGACTGTATGCGCGCGTGTTTATTGCTTTGTTCAAAGCGAATGAAAATGCGCGTGAGGATTGAGGATCTGGCGATCAATTTCCATAAACTTCTGCGCGCATCTCAGTCGCAACAAACACACTCGGCGTGCTCAGTGTTGTAATATCAACGCTACCGTTTACTACTGCAAAAAGATCTGCGAAATACAAAGGACTGTCACTGAAAATCAAGGTGAGTACATGTATTTTTACAGTTTTATAAGTTTTAGGAACAATTAAAACATAACAGATCGTTAGTAGCCTAGTAGTTATCATGAAGATAAACAACTCGTTTACTCTGAATGTAACATTATAGCTACATTATGGAAAGTTATGTTTAATGTGTTAATGCAGTAGACTACATTGTTTATATTTGCACTAGTATCGTGTGTTTTTCTATAACTGCAATGTGTAAAATAGACCCATTGTCTATCCAGAAGACTAATACAGTGACTTGTGGGTTAATGGCATTTCTGTAGGATTTTTTTTTTTTGTTTGTTTCACACAATCCCAATTTTTTTTTTCTTTTACTGCGATATATTTAATGACAGTTTTGTGCCATCCTGAAATGAACAAAAATGCTAGAGCAGCCTACTGTTGCCATGGTTACCACCTCAGGTATTTTTTACCACCTCAATTTTTTTTTTTTTTTATCAGGTGAAAATACCAGCTTTGACTAACTTGTAATCTAACTTTTGTGGTTACTGAACTGTTTGAAAGGGATATGTGCGCTTCTGTTTAAGATTCCATACACCTCATATACGTTTTAAGAAACCCCCCCCTGTACTGTAAGCTATGGGATTTTGACGGACGCAAGTCTGAAGTAGGGTTCTCACGCTGAATGTATATTTAGTCGATATGTTTATATAACCAGGTCGATATCAATATGCATTCAGTTCAGACTGATTTGATTGTCGATGCTTGTCAACTTGTTTCCATTGTCCAATACATTCAGTGCACATGACATTAAGAAGGACGCAACGGAATCGACAAAGCCGTGTCCTGCCGAAGCGATGCCGGTGTAACCGATACCAGCCGCCGGTGAGGGAGGGATGAGAGCTATTCCCGTGGGATGGTCACGTGTCCGTGGGGAGTAGTTGTGTGTGGAGCCCGTGGAATAGGAGGTGTAGCGTCAAGCGCGTCGTTCAGACTTGATCGTTACAGTAAGGAAGCTGTCAACACAGAGCCGACTGTATGCGCGCGTGTTTATTGCTTTGTTCAAAGCGAATGAAAATGCGCGTGAGGATTGAGGATCTGGCGATCAATTTCCATAAACTTCTGCGCGCATCTCAGTCGCAACAAACACACTCGGCGTGCTCAGTGTTGTAATATCAACGCTACCGTTTACTACTGCAAAAAGATCTGCGAAATACAAAGGACTGTCACTGAAAATCAAGGTGAGTACATGTATTTTTACAGTTTTATAAGTTTTAGGAACAATTAAAACATAACAGATCGTTAGTAGCCTAGTAGTTATCATGAAGATAAACAACTCGTTTACTCTGAATGTAACATTATAGCTACATTATGGAAAGTTATGTTTAATGTGTTAATGCAGTAGACTACATTGTTTATATTTGCACTAGTATCGTGTGTTTTTCTATAACTGCTGTACAAAATGAAAATACAGCAGGTACATGTGACTTCTCCGGTGACGAAAGCTTCTGGATAATGTGCAAGAACAACATGATCCAGTTCCTGCCTCTGTAGCCTCCTCAGATTTGTTTTGCCTCTAAATAGTCCAATATATTTTTGCCTTTTCCCCCCCAAAATTTTTGTTTGTCTGTTTTTTATTAACCTCATGTTCTGATGTTTCTCTGGACGTTTTAGATGTCTTGAAAGAGAGATGAGGCAAAGAAAGACAGAAAGCACAAAACAGCCATTTACCAAGGAGAGACAATATCACACTTTTATGCTTTGTTAATGTCACCATGCAGATATAAAAAAAAGTTTAGTTTTTTTGGGTAACACTTTACTTGAAGGGGTGTGCATAAGACTGACATGACACCTACATATTCATGACATGACACAAGGTTTTATGCATGTTTATGACAACTGTCATTAAGTGTCATTCGCTCAGTTATGTCATTTTTAATGCAAATATGACATTATTTGACCTAACCCTAACCTAACCCTACCCCTACCCTTACCCCTAACCATAGTCCATTACAAAGACATCTCAAACAATGTCATCTTTGCATTAAAAATTACATAACTGAGCGAATGACACTTAATGACAGTTGTCATAAACATGCATAAAAACCCTTCATATTCATGACATGTGTCATGTCATGATTATGTAGGTGTCATGTCATGATTATGAAGGTGTCATGTCAGTCTTATGCACACCCCTTCAAGTAAAGTGTAACCTTTTTTTGTTTGTGAATAGTTCCCCCAAAATTATCCTCATGTCAATTTGTCTTTCTTCTGTGCTGAAGACAGTGATAGTGGTGGGTGGATAGAAAAGCTATCATGCTCTGAATGGCAAAAAAGAATGTAAAAAAAAAGAAGCCTATACAACTTCCAAGTCTTCCAACAGGGGGAAATTTAAGTCATCATTCACCTATATTTTCCCCACCATTAAGCATTGCCACCAGATCAGTTTGCTCAACTCAAGAGCTGTCATGAAAAACTGGGCTGTATCCAAAAATTCACTACGTCCTACATTACTCCTACTAATATAGTTCACTGAACGAGTGAATAAAAATCAAGTGAGTGAATTTAGACACTGAGCGTGCTGGATTTGCTGCAGACATCAGGTATTTTCTAGAAGTTAGTAGTTGAGTGTACATCAGTTGTACTTGTTATTGAGATGCATTATGGGGTTGAATGAGTGCACTCGACAGTTTTATGGCTCTTCCCTCAAATCATGTATCTATATAAGAGTATGGGGGCGATTAATCGCAATTATTACATATATTTTGTTTACATAATATATGTATTTGTACTGTGTATATTATGTGTGTATATATAAATACACACACATACAGTAAATATTTTGAAAATATTTACATATATTTACATTTATATTATACATATATATATTTAATATATGAACATAACATACTTTTCTTAAATGTATACATGCATGTGTTTGTATTTATATATACAGTACATAATAAATATGCACAGTATGCCCACATATATTATGTAAACAAAAACTTTTATTTTGGATGCGATTAATCGCGATTAATCGTTTGACAGCACTAATAAACATGTAACATTTGCGTAGAGAGTAAGCTAAGGTAGCAGTTCAATCAACTAGCAGTATGCTAAGCTAGTACACTGAATGGTTAACTTGCAAAAGAGTGGCCAATTTTGTGGTAATTTGAGTTCCACAGTAAATGTAAAGGATGACAGGATTTTCATTTTGGGATCAACTGTTCCTTTATATCATGTATAGCTTCAGTGTGTTTTATGTTTGTCAGTATCTTAAACAAAATTGACATCCTCTGTTCCAATGGCAGAAATATCAGAACTGTGTGGAGGTGTACCTGCCCTTAGCGATGAGGAAGGATATTACACGCCTCCGTGTTGAAAATGTCTGTTTTTCATTCAGTGCAGTTCATGTGGGGCATTTGTTTGTAGCCAGTTGATTTCCATATTGCATCTGAATACATAATTTAAGGTTACAGTGCATTGTTGTGCTCTGAGAGCTATTTTGGTGGCATTTCTTCATAAAAGTACTGTCATCCCCATAGTAACACTGAGCTTATTGTATATCCGCAGGGGACCGACACCTGTGTCACCGGCTGTGCTGTCAGCACTGATTTGACATGCATGTGGTTAGATGCATTTCAGGAATAATGGTTTACAGTGCAGCTTTTCAGTTGCACCACTTGGAACCAGTCCTTAGAGCTTGTTTAGAAAGAACATAACTAGTTTGTGATGATAACAATAAGACCTGTTCATATGATAGTTTGTTCTTGAGGAAGTGGGAGGTATCATGTTGCACTCTGTCTAGCCTTAAGATGCAGTTAAAAGGTGCACAGCAGTTGAAAAGGGCTCCTTCAATGTTGCTTCAGCCTTTCTTCTGTTTATGCTGAGTAGTCTCAACTTCCTGCCAGTATTGTAGGGCATTCTTAAACTAGCAACAAACATCCAATTTAGACCACCCTTGTGTTATGTGACACATGAGAAAATCCATGCTCATACGTACAAAGGCTTCAGTATCCAAAAGCCTGCTTATATTTACGGAAAATCAACTCTGATGCCATGTTCTAAGAGCTTTCTTTCCTTCACTACCACTGTAGCTCCAAAGGGAAGAAAAGTTTCTTGATATCAAAAAGCGCAGAAGGTAATTTTCCATGGCTGACCTGCTTTGCCACATGTATTTCTTGAGGCTATGTACTATTCTTATCTCAGGCAAGGCAGCCTGAGAAAAGTTGCTGAAGAGCTTGAGGGATATATTTACTGAAAACATTGAGATATGTGTTAGATATGATTCCATGATGCCAGGAACCTGGTGGAGATTTGGAAGGTGGTCCGTTAATGTTGTTAGCTTCTCATCAGGGGTTTAATATTCAATTAGAGAGTCCTGCATTCATGCCAGCTGTTATATAAATGTGGCCTTAAGGTTGATTTAAAATGTCTTATATTAAGCATTTCTATAGTTTACTGTCATGGGAACTTCGAACTGCGTCCTCTAGGGGTCGCTATGGGGAACGCCTCGTCGTGACCCGTGTCTGAAGCATACATTGAAAAAACACCAACTCGTTGGCCGGCGACAGCCATGACGTCACTACCGGTGCGACTACAGTATAAATCGGTGAAGAAGTGAATGATGTGTGCTCCCGGCGCCTATTTATACTATAGTCACACCGGTAGTGAAGTCATGGCTGTCGCCGGCCACCAACGAGTTGGTGTTTTTTCAATGTATGCTTCAGACACGGGTCACGACGAGGCGTTCCCCATAGCGACCCCTAGAGGACGCAGTGTCTCGTTCCCTACTCAGGGAACCATGGTTACATAAGTAACCTGAGACGTTTACTGTGTCAATAAGGCTTAATCGCTTGTGGAAATTTGACGGTTAGGCCTGGTGTGGTGACGGTCACATTAACAGCTTCCCACTTTTCCCATCTATCTTTTGCTGTATCCTTATTTTTCATTGCATGAACTCTTTAGCCAGTCCAACATTTGATCTCACACTGATTTACTGTTCATATTGTGGTTATCGGTTATACTTAGTGTGCTGATTTAAATTCTCCTTCTGTTTTCACCCTGCATATTGAGCTCTCACTGAATGATGACACAATGGAGCTGACTGCATGGCAGGCCATCTCATAATGCACACAGCGTTTTCTAAGAGAGCCTTCAAATAATGCAGGCCTGTTGAAATGGGTATGACTAATTTTGTTTTGAGCCAGAGTCAAGACGAGGTGACGTAGTGCTTTTGAGAGCGGTTCATCACAAATGCCCAGTGCTGGCCAAGCTCTATATTGAGTTTAGGAAATGAAGCCCCTCATGGTGAATAAACTCATTCTGATGTGACTTTCATTCCATTTTTAGGGGATTCAAATCATAGTATCTGTTATAAAGTGCCATCTAAGTGTCTAAAGAGTCCTATTTTAGGGACTATTTATAGAAATAATGAATTAAAGCTACAATAAAGGTTTCATTTAGAACCAAATAGGGTTTTAAAGCCTGACCCCACTGGAGAACCTTTTTAAATTCAAGAAAAAAAAAATATTTATTCTCTAGTATCTTAGAAAAGAGCTTTGAGGAACCGAAAAAGCAACAAAATGATCTAAAAAATGTATATCAATACTAGCATATAGCATATATTGCTGAATGCTGTAGATGTTGCAAAAAAAAACATTTTAAGAATTTATTTTTTTAATGTCTCTCAATAGATTCATGGATTTATTTACTTATGGACTACTTTGATAAGCAATACACCCTTAAAAATACAAGTTTTTTGGGTTACTCAACTATTTTTGGAACCTTTCAGTGAGCAGTTCTTAAAAGAAACTTTTTTTCTTAAATAAGAATATTTTTTGATTTGCATTTATTTTTAATAAAAGGTTCTTTAGATTATTTTAACCTTTTCCCAAGAACCTTTTGTGCAATAGGAAATTCCATGGATGTTAAAGGTTCTTTATGGAACCATCAATGCCAATAAAGAACCATAATTTTTTTTTAGGAATGTACTTGTTTTTCCAGATTTAAAAAAGTACTTTAACAAATATTGAATGAAAAGTATAATCTTTTCATCAGCCAAAGAAAAGTGTCATTTTCATGCCATTTATCAATACTGGTAGGCCTATAAAAGTGACATCCTGTGTGGCTTTATACAATTTCCCTTTTCCTTCCGAGACACAGGACATCACCATAAATTTCAATTGTTCAGTTTTCAGTATGGTGGCAGTTTATCTCATTTTAAAGGATGTGGCACAATGTAGACACTTAGAAGACATCGTAAATTGTAATTTTTCTCCTGCTGAAATAATTAGCGCCGCTCTAAGCTCATTAGCTACAATGCACATTAGAGTCACTGAGATGGGTGTCGAGACATTCACCAAACCAGAAATATTGTCTTGTCTTCCAGTATCAAAACAATGTCAGTCTGCCTCAGCACACTCAAAAACATGTTCATGAATCCCTGATGGTTGCTGTGGGAAAAAAATTACACGACAAGGCCAAGACAGGTCATGAGACAACCTCAACAAATGCCTTCAAGGACTAGTCATATAGTTTTTTCTGTCGTGAACTTTTTAAATCGGCCACTGGCTATCCTAAGTTCATTCAAACAACTTCTTAACCAGCAGCTTTCAGAAGGTTTTAATTTGCTTGTCTTTCAGCCCGTGACGAACACACCTCTCCCTCCATACAAAACAAACAGACAGTGTTTAACTTCATAGAAAGTTTGGCATCTGTTTGAACAAGACAGATCATCTTACTCAAGTGGTTTACTCAAGGTCAAACATGTCACCTTCAGCTGACGGAAGGAGCACAGATGTTGAAGCTATGGGAGAGTTTAGACACAATGCTATTGTTCTAGTTGTTTTGTTTTGTTGGGAGCCATATAATGCCAATCAGCGGGGTGGGGTTGTCTAGACTCCAAGGGTGACATGTGTTTGTGTAATGACCAAAATAGTGGACCAAAAGGAACAGCAGATACACTTTAAGTATCCCTTGGCCAGCCAACATCATTTAATGTAGAGTTCTCTTGTGTGGATTAGATGCCATTGAGGCCAGACTTTCATTATTGTGTTTTGTCTAGTTTTCTTTCTAAACAGCCACCTACAATGTCTCAGTGTTTATCTGAATAGGGTGAGTTCAAGAAAATATTTCACATTCATGGGATTCAATAATAAGCACTTCCTCCTGCTATAATGAATTCAGAAAGCAGTAATGACAGCTTTAGTTTCTCTCTCTGGGTCATCAGCCACAGCTGGTGGGTGCAGCCTCTGCCATCTGACATACAACATTGCTTTAGTTTTTCATCCATTATAACCTTGCACTGCATTTTCACTGGATTTTAGCGCTGGTGTCTCATCTGCCTTCTCATTGCCCTTTTGTCATTTTTTCTTGGTTTTTATCTGGTCTTTGTGAGGCTAAATTGCCTTTTGTGGAATTTGAAATTGCATTTTAATGCACTTTCTGTGCACGACACTTTTTTTTCTTTCCTTTTCCCACCTCGTAAAGAGGCTTTTGTGTTTTTAAAGTGCACTTCTTGAACTATAAATAATCTTCTGGTTGTTTTGGAGTGATAAAATAAGGCATTTGGGATGTCTTGCGAACCGAGTTGAAATATTACTCAGGTTTGTATGTGTACATCACAGTAGGCTGTGAATATGACTAGCTTTAGCACTTTTAAATTTACTAATGTCAAATATAAAAACTCAGTCAGAGATTTGTAATGTATTTCATGCCCCGGTGGCAAGCAAAACTACAGTAGCTTTAATGTAACAACCAATGACTTTATTAAATGCATTTTGACATCAATTAACAAATGCATGATGGATGAATAGTTCATGTTTATCAAATTATGAATGCACTATAAGAATAATTGTGAATATATTAACCATCTGCATGATTTCAGGCACTCCATCATCTTGCAGTTTGTTAAGAATATGCATCAGACATGCATACGCAATGCATGGGAGTCTTAAGGAACACACAGAGTGTTTGCCAGAGGGCCGATGGGGAGTCTGAACAAGAAGTTGAAGTGTGTACGACTGGTTGAGGTAAAGAGAGCCTAGTGACAGGTGGCTGCCCCTCAGTTGAACCACACAGTTCAGTGGCAGTGCCGAGTAACCCCCCTCCACCTCACCTCCCGCTGATCCTCAGAGCTCAATTTCCACTTCCAACCCGCAGGCCAAGCCTGAACCTACGCCAGAGTCAATCTCACGGGGGACGGGGCTATCGAATTTCTACCGCGATACAGAATAGCACCTGAGGCACTTTCTGTGAGAGCAGCGTTGCTGAGAAAATGGAACGATAATGACCTGAGTGCTAGTTTGTCTTCCAAACTATGTTTTTATTTGGTGGTAAATAGTCTTCCACTGCAATTTTATGCTCATTAAATAGCTTCAGTTCTATCGAGTATATTCAGAACTGCACAAGATGGTTTTCTGCATTTATGAGTGAAAAAAATAATAATTTGCAGGCGAAGTTTACTTCGTAATTTGAAAAATAAAGGCTTTAGGGTAGCTTAATATTACTTGTACAGACAGATGCAGGTGATAAGGTGTATTTAGTCTGAATGTGTTGAAAATCATCCCCATTTAGCAAATGCTGTTAGACAGGGAGAGAGTAATAATTCATAATAAATTGTAGGGTGGAGAAATGGCTCACTTCATGAGCTGCCTTAGAAGGCATTTTCTCACAGCTTGAATGCTTAAAGCGTATGTAGATGTGTTTATGATTTCCTCGTGTCATGCAGAGTTGTTTCGTCTTTGTCAGAGTGTAGCTTGGATGCATGGTCTTATATAACTGAATATATTACTACTAAACTACATTTACACTCACTCATAACTGCAGCAGGCTATTAATGTAAGCATGAGTAATGCCATTTAGCAAAGCCATAGCAACAGTAGGAATGCAAATATTGGACAATTGACCCTGCCTAAAAATGTTAATGACCAATCATCTTGTCACACTAGCTTTTGCTCTTGAATCTGTGTTAGCATACCTTTAAACTCATTTTTACCGTAATTAACAGATACAGTAAAACACTGAGTGATAGATAGATAGATAGATTACTGCTTAATTTAACGGTTTCTTTTAAAAACTGCAGATAAAATGGATTTTCAGGCACATTTGACTGAAAACCATGCTGTTCTCAAAAATCTCCAGTGCATTAGTATAAAATATTCTATAAAGGGGGTGGAGCTAAAGTTCAAGTATCTAATTAAACACTTGCCCCAAAGAGTCTGTGCCTGCAGTAACTATACTCCAAGTTGGATGTGAAAGTGTTTATTAAATGACAAGTAACTCCAGAGTTAAACAAGTATGCACTTAATGCCCACATGCATTGTGAGCCACTCAGATGCACTAGATGGCAGTGTGGATGCACACTCCAGCACCCACACTTACATCACTGTACTGAGAAAGCTGCACAAACAAGCTATATGTCACTGTATTGTGAATTAAAGAGATCTCTGTCCTGACTACAGACTAAATTAATCCATGCATTATCGCAAGAACCTAATGAGATACAGTAGCTGCATCTTGAAAGATGTTTTTGGTCACAACCTGAACTTTTCAGGTTTAACCTTCATACAATAATTAGATCCGGTCCTCCAATTCGATTGGCCAAACAGTGTTCCAATAGCGTTGATATATGCAGTCCAACAACATGCTCAGAAAACTCAGCTACGTAATCCATATAATGTATGATTTATTCACTCACAGAAAGTGTCTGAGTTAAGAAAATGATGCGTTTGTGTTTCTCTGGCAGCTCTTGGCAGCTTAATCATTTGAGTTCTGCTGAGATACTTTTGATTCCTTTAAGCAGATTTTGCACGAGACAAACTGCCTCAGAAACAGGCTTTTTACATGTTACAGCTAATCTTTATTGAAGGGATTAGTGTACACAGGACGGATGCACTTACCCTCTCCTCTCTGCGTGATCCAATTAATAAGATCAAGAGGAATCGCTCCTGTGAGGCATATTTGACTCAACCACTGCTGTATGTCTTGGTAGTGACTTGTTCTAGTGACATATATGACCAACCGTTTTGTTTTGGATGAGATTATTTTTTGACATCTTTTATTCAACTGAAATTGGGCAGTCAGACATCAAATTGTCTAATTTATTATCAAGCAATTGTCTCCAAGAATTGCATTGTAACACTCAACACTGGGTTTTTCATGCTTTGCATGACACTGCCTTGCAGCTCTTTAACTTGTTGGCAATTTTTTTACACATCTAATCCAGCCAGCTACACTCTTAATGGCATTTAAGCCATAGGTAATTTATTTTCAATTCAGTATTCATAAATTGCCATGCACTGCAAGGGTCAGTGTCTCGTCGGCTACCAAAGCGTGAATACAGAGCTTTTTTCAGTTGAATTTTCAGCACAGCTTTACTTTGTTCTATTCTCTGATACTGCTAATGCTTAATTATGGATGAAATCTAACATTATGCAGTGGTTAAAAGGATCCTGTGTAGAATCATATTTTTGGGTGATGAAATGATATAGGTACCATCATGTAATTATGAAATTATGGATCTTGATTTATGAGTTACGGAGCTAAACAGTAGAGCCCGACCAATATGGGTTTTTTGGGGCTGATACCTATACTGATATTAGGGGGTAAAAAAAGGCAGATATCGATATATCGGCCGATATTCTTTGTGTATATTATAGTACAGTACCATTCAAAAGTTTGGACACTTTCCCATTCCTGTGTCCAAACATTTGACTGGTACTATATATAGAATACAGTTTATACATAAACAGAATATATATACATAAACACATTTTTTGCAATGATCACTCAAATGTGGTGATCAAACACTTATGACGTGACAGAGATACGTAATGGAGGCAGGGCATTTAACAATGAACTTTATTATCCAAAATGAGTCTGACATCAGTGCACTGAACAGTAAAGTTGAAGTTTATTCAACTTTAATTCAGTTCAATTCCATTAAACTTTATTCCGTTTAAGTTTATTTCACTTCGGAACATTCATTCATGGATTTGCACTACTGTCTTCACACACAGAAGAAACTTACTAGAGAAGTGTGAAGTGTGACATACGTAATTAGTTCCTTTTTTTAGGAAGTAATGCAATATTGTAATGCATTACTTTTAAAAGTAACTTTCCCCAACACTGGTCACTATCTCGCGAACGCGCCGACGGATCTCCACCAAATTCGGGGGATCCCTTCAGCTCGAGGAGCCCTCTCGAACGCCACTCCCCGCGCGTCGGTAGCCCCCTGGGATCGCGTGATCGGTCGGTGCCGGACCACGAATTTAACCACCCGTAACTCCCGAACCCCGGGGGCTATCTACGCGGGGGTGGTCTCATTCAAAAGTGGGCCTCTAGATGTACACTCGATTCGCGTTCAAAAGGGTTCCTCGAGCTGAAAGGAATTTGGAATCCCCCGAATTTGGTGTGGATTCGCCGCGCCGTTACAAAGATATGGCCGTTCAAAGTTTCAATGGTTTTCCATAGACTAAGCTTTAAAGCGTTTCATCCAGGTCGCCAGTAGCAAACAATGGAGCGCGCTCTGCTGGACAAACTAAGTAAGTACACCATTTCAAGCATTTTATCTGCGTTATATGTTCTGTAAAAAAAAAATTCATATCGGCGGCATATTCGCCGATACCGATATATCGCGACAGGCTCATATCGGCAAAACGATATATCGGTCGGGCTCTACTAAACAGTATGTTGTGCATTTGTAATTTTAATATTTTTTCTGTTGTTTGAGTACATAAGGAGGTTTTGTATTGCAAAAAGGAGCCTGTTTTTGTGGAATGCTCTGGATTATATAAAAGTATAGACACTACAGCCATTAATGAGAAGACTGGATTGCACAGCACATTGCATTTTTCTGTTATTTGGTTCACTGCAGCCGGTGAGATTCAGACTTTCACAGAATTGCATTTTCCAAAGCAATTGCATGCGAATTGAATTTACTGCTCTCCATTTTCACTGACCTTTCTCTCCTCGTGGAGCCATAAAGGTGGTGTATAAGGGAAAAGAGGTGTTTTTAGTTTTATTTAGTGCTAGGCCTGGACAAAATGAGGGTGAGATGGCTACAATCTCACACTGGGAGCCTTTCATTCTGCTCAGACTGTCCTTTGCTTGTTCACAAGCTCCAACAAAGATGTGACTCAGAGTCTTTTAACGGGGTGGGAAAACACCCTGTATTTTTGCACAATGAAGATATTATTTGCGCTCTTTTGAGGGCCCCCAAAAATGGAGCTAGCTGATAGATGTTCACCCCCAAGCGTTTGGTGACAGAACATGAGCCATATGCCATCGGGAGTCTCGCATCTCCATTTACAGCTGTATTGTGTCTTTCACCTGAAAGACAGACCACAAACACTGAAGCAGACGGGAATCCATCTGAAGCCTACAGAGCGTTGATATTTGAGCAGGTGGTCTGTGTTTAATCATAGGGAGAACCATAAAACACACATCATCAGCCATAGAGCCGAGGTCTTCAAAGAATTGCATAATACAAATCTATTTATGGCGTATTGTGTGGGAACATACTGATACTGCTTTGACAGGCATTGAATGGCTCCCAAAATTGTAGCATATCTCTTTTGTAGCTTTGGGAAGAGACAAGAAGAAGTACCTTTTCAAACGGTGGGATTGTTGTCATGCGGTGAACATCCACCGTGAGCACAAAAGAGAGTGATTTCTGAAGCTGCTGATGCAATCCACGTTTCCTCTGTCACTCTACTACTGCTACTGTCTGTAAATCCAGTTGATTTGCATATACTATTGTCATTTTGAAAAATGTTTTGCTTATGTGCTCTGTTATGTGTTTGTTGCTTTGGGCTTGTCTGTAACTGTAATATGACAGAGATAAATGTAGGTTATTAAAGATGAAGTACTAATTTCTGAGCCACTAGTGTTACCATATGAAAATAATGACTGTTTTGCAACCCCATTGGTCAGACTGACAGATGGCCACACCTCCAAACTCATGCCATAGAGTGCAACAGTGGCAACCCTGTTTTTCAGTGATTTTTCCTGTTGGGATTTTTTAAAAGTCTTCCTTAATGAAAAACAAGCCATGAACCAAACCAACCAGCTACAAGGTTAATCACAACATTACAAAGTTTGATTTGAAGCAAAAAAGAATTCGAAAATTGGACAAAAAGACAAAGGTACAAGCCTGTGAACTTAACGATTTTAATGAGGGACAGAACTACAATCCCATGATGCATAGCGAATGATGATTCTCTAGGTGCATTCCAATTGACAGGGTCCCTACGCAGTGCTCACTGCTCCCTACTCCCTAAGCACGAGATATCCGTTGAAGTGAACTTCACTGACAATAATCGCTCATTTGGAATGCCCTTGAACGTAATTTTCCCTCTCCACTTCTTGTGAAGTGATGTATCGGTGTTCCCTTATTGCCTATGGCGTTTGCAGTGCCCTTCGAACTGAACAAGTTCGCTCCCTTCGGATTGGAATTTCACTTAAGATGTCGGAATACCCTGTGAAGTCCACTTACGGTCGAATGGAACGCACCTTCTGATTGGTGGAGCTTCTTTGCTGAATCATGGGTAATGTAGTTTTTCACCAGGAACATGATTTAAAAAAAGCTGATGGCTTTAACAAAAGCATATACCATTGATTAACAACCTTGTAGATCACAGTAGGTCTATATTTAAGGGCGTATAAGTTATTGTTAAAAATCAAATACCCTATTGAGAAAGTGGATGGGATTTTTGCTTCCGTAGCCTGACTGCTGCACACTATTGGTTGACCCATTGTTGCTGTGTTGAACTTATTGGGTTCACAAACAAACAGAGCAAGTAGTTTGTTGATCGAGTGCAACATAAGTTGTGATGCCTTTAATAATAATTCTTTTTAAATAATAATACTAATAATAGAACAATATGGTGGAAATATGGTTATCTTTAAAGGGGTCATAGGATGCTACATGCACTTTTACAAGTTGTTTGAACTGAAATGTGTGTTGGCAGTGTGTGTACACAACCACCCTATAATGATAAAAATCCACCCGGTGTTTTTTTTTTTTTATCTCGTTAAATGTTTTCCCCTTTCTCAAATCAAGCAGATCTCAGATGCCTGTCTGTGTGACATCAGCAGAGCTCATTAACATTTAAAGGGAAATGCTACAAAAACGGCTTGATCTGAAAAGAGCTGTTTTTGACAGGGTAAAAAAAGGTGTTTTTACACTACCATTGAGAAATTTTAACCAAACTATGTTACAGACTTTTCATTAAGACCCTAAAGAATCATATCAACTTGTGGGAAATGGGCATCATATGACCCCTTTAATAGTATGACATTCTATGTAGAAGTGACTGTGTAATAAGTTGTGTAGGTTATTGCTAGCTTAGCAGGCCAATCATTTTGCTTGTTAACTGACAACATAAACTGTACTTTGGATCATTTTTATTAAAATATATTTGATCCTTATGACAGTGAGATTATTTTGCTGTTTTCCCTTTTGTTTGAGGTAAATAGCACAGCACAGGTCACCGTGTGACTCACAGAATCATGTTGGACATGGTACAACTGGACATGAGACAGTGAAACTGCACCCGTCTCAAAAATGTGAAGGCGTAATGTGATTTTTTTACTCATATTTTTTCATTTTACAAGGTGTGTGTAGTTTTGGACTTCATTTTTACAAGTTAAATTATTTAAAATTAACCTCATGTTCACATAATTGTGATATTGTGATAAATGAAAACTTAAAAATGTGATTTATTATTTTGTATTAGGACCTATAGGACGAGGATGTGAACTAACAGGAATGACTTGACCCAGGTAAAATCCACATGCTGATGCTGATTATTACATTTACTCAATTGCAAGACTTGCTGTAGCTTACCGCTGTTACTGTAGCACATTCAAAGAAATAGGACAAAGTTTAAAAATAGGTGCTCCCCAATTCCTCCCTATTTCTAAGACGGAATGACACTGCAACTCTATTTTGAATCCACTTATTAGGTCCACTTTTCTGCTGTGAGTGTCTGATTTGAACAATTTGTTTTCAAAACTAGACATAACACACAGTCAATGAGAAAGAAAGGCTGCATTTTTATTGCTCGTAAGAACTTGAAGTGTGGTTCTCCTGACACCAATAATTCAGGTTAAACAGGTGTTTTCAAAGCGTATTTATGCCACTTTTTGCATTACGATAGTTAAGGCTGTGAATTCTCACATTAAGCCAGTCAACATTGTATAATCACATTTTCTATAGATAGTAAAACATCTACTTTTAAAAAGAGTAAATATTTGCCGGGTAAAATTGTAATAATTTGTTTTGGCTTAATATTACCTGCAATGATTTACTCAAAAACAACAACAATTTGCTGATTTATAAACTTAGAGATACATTTTCAATTCAGTTCAAATGTATGTACCAGTTTCACAAAGAAGTTACCATTAATAAGTATTAAAGCATAACTTTTTATGTTTATTATACTTACTATCCAATGATATGTCTGTGTGTTTTGAGGTTTTGCAGCTTTTAAGCTTGTCAAATGTAAATACACGGCATTTTTGTTGGCACGTGTGTGTGTGTGTGTGTGTGTGTTGACATGTATCCAGAGTGTTATGATTAATATAAATTATCTTCAGTGGCTCTGACTAAATGCTGCGGCCCACCTGGGAGGTAGTTAAAGGTGATAAGTGTGTCTTTACCTACTGTCAGAGGATAGTCGCAATGAAGAGGTCTGTACTAACATTTTATTTGTATTAATTAATTACTTAATAGACATATCAAAGGCATCCGTGGCACCCCCGGAGCGCAGTCTGATCATGAAATATTCACATCCTGAATAATTTAGCTCTCGCTGTCAATGTTTGTGTTAACAGAGACCTCCAACAGACAGCGCATAACTGGCAGAGTAGGGTTGAGGCACTTCTTGTACTGGATGTGCGGAGGAACACAAGATTCATGAATAAAAACCAACGTCCCTTGTTCATCGTTTTTGGAATGGTTGCATCTGCTTTCCTTTGCGTTTTGCTTTCTCTCTGAAATCTGTTTATGGAGACATGGAAAAAACGAACAAATATCTTTTTAGCATATCAAAAAGAACAGAGCCATTTCAGTGTTTTCAATCTTTTCAACAAATAATAAACACATGAATAATGTACAGCTTTACAGCGTCAGCACATTCCAGTTGGGCATTGCTTTTATCTTCAGTAGCAACAGCCATGATTAGAATCGCTCTACAGTCAATGCAAAGTGCATCTGCAGGCCTGCAGTTTTGTTGAAGATGAACATGTCCTTATTCAGACTACTGTACATGCAGTAAAGAGCCTAAAAGTAAAGCATCCAACCATTAATTCTAAGGTGAGACTGTAACACTCTTATTCAATTCTTATTCTTACTGTAAATTTAGAATATAAGTACTCAACTTCAAATTCAACAACATATAACTATATATATATATAATAATGTATAATATAATATATGTAATAATATTTCACAATATTGCTGTTTTGCTGTAATTTTCGTCAAATAAATACAGCCTTTGTGAGCATAAGAGATTTCGTCAACAACACATTTTAGTCTTAACAAGTAATAAATATATAATAATATACTAAAATATATGCAATATATATATAAATATGTTGTATATAAATAGTTTGAGCATGCACTTTAGATGACTTGTACAACAAATGAGTTGAAAGCCATTTATGCTAAGTTGACTTTGAAGAAAAGCTGTGTAATGCACTGTGAGTTGCTAGTTCAGATCAGGATGCTTGTTCATCTCCTCCAAGTGCCCTGAGGTTTTCTGAACGGAACAGTGTCTCCTCCTGGGTGTTGTAGCACCGACTGAGGTGCACGTAATTAAAAGTGCACTGGACCCAGAGTGGAGCTCTCTGAACCTTATTAAGGTGTAATACTCTGAGGTTTTAATGCTGTCATAGCCCAGCATCACAAAGTTCAATTAGCTTGCCCTTCACACACAATTACCCAGACGTAGTGACCACCTTGACAGGACACGTCAACCTTAATAGGAAGCTGGATGCCTTAGAAGTTTTATGAGGATGCCTGAAATGTCCTAGAAGTCTAATGACTTGCCCTTGTCCTTATAGCCCAAAGTTTGTTTTTTAAAGTTAGTTTGTTTAATAAAAAATCTGTATCCCTTTGCAACTTACTAACAGCCTCCTTCATCAAGGTAAAGCTTGAAACATCTGCAGGAAACTACTATCAGTACTGAACACTCACTGCTGTAGTGGTCAGTGAGGTCATAGTAACAAAGGTTCCCACAATGTGATAGAGGCATACTGTGTGAGAGACCGGCAGATAATGTGGGTGAGATAATTCCTGAGTTCTGATTAACACTCTCCACTCTGTCCCATTGGACCTGCCATTTTCCCACAGTTTCTTTTTCACTGAACTGCAGGGGAAACACCTAAGCTGAATATGCCGGAGAAAACTGAAGAAAATTTTATTTATTTGTTCTTTATTACTGACTGCTTCAGGTTTTAACAGTTCTTTGGGAGAAATTATTTGTTTTCATTTCTCAGTTTTATTTATTGAACAAATAGTTTGAGTGCTGCCTTGGTTG
>NW_015505985.1:84059-92317 GCF_001515645.1 Sinocyclocheilus grahami | reverse complement strand
TTTTTTATTAAGTTGTTTGTGGGGGGTTTGGGGGGGGGGGGGGGGGGGGGGGGTCAATTTGCAAATCAAGTCAATTTGCATAAACAGTCAGCAAGATGATGAAAGTAGTTAATTACCTGTAAATGTTTACAGTTTGAAGTGATTTTCTATGATTTTATCATAGATTTGCTGCATTTAATTTTGCGCTTTGTATTGGTCATTACTGATTTACAAATTACATTGATAATGTTTTTGGATTCCCACATAAGAAATGCATCACATCAATTCTAGCAGTGGTACAGATTGAAAATTTTAAAATTGAAATTTTAGTATGGTGGCAATGTAATAGTGACACCTTGATATTAAAGGTGTAAAAAATATTGATACACTTGATAGTATATTTGGCGATACTGAATTGATTCGCAAAAAAATTTATTGGTATTTACAGAGCTGATTCTCCCTATACGCAAAATATGCAAGCTGCGTAAGGCCCCCGAAACACCAGGGCGCCCCCTTGCTCTCAAAGATTATTTAATTTTAGTTTCGTTTTTGAATTTAGCCAGCGGTTATGAAAACATGAATGATCATTTCTTTTCATGCGTCGCGCTGTCGCCCTTTCTACGTAAAAATCGTCAAATCATGTAATGTGAATGTCGTACATTCTTGCTCGAGACTAAACGAGTTAAAAGCATACCAAGCCGCGGAAGAGACACTGTTTCTCAAGCGAGCGCGATTCGAGACGGAGTGAAACACGGACAGATGTGTTTCATTCATTCGTTCATAACCACTCATACCCCACTCCACCGCCCCCCACCCCCTGCCGACAAAATTTTGCGTAGGGCCCCCAGAAGTCTAGGATCGGCACTGGGTATTTCATTTGTTTACATCCAAGATTTGTGGCAGTGGCTTGGTGTTGGGTTTAAAGCAGGTGTGCTACACATGTCCTGAAAAGTGAAGCCAAAACATTTTGATCGCCCCCCTGGGGGCTGGCTGCAGTATAGGTCATGTAAACGAATGGGATGCCCTCTCCATGTAAACCAATTGGACATGAACCAACTAAAAAAAAAAATCTAATAAAAAATACAAATACAAATCTAATTTCACATCTCAAAGATGGATTCTGTCACTTTAGGTAGCTCTTATCAGGCTTATGTTCAAGTGTTTGTTTTGTGTAATATGCAATTGAGTAAAATCCACTTCACGATCACTTCAGCGCAGATTCTGGCTCCAAATGACGTCATCAGAGCAAGATGGTTGCAGCCATCTTGGGACATTTTGCCTTCACTTTTCTGCAGTGACAGGAAGTGGATATGTGTTGTCCATCTTTCTACAGTCTTTGGTAAAAAATCGAGATTACTAGATAGCAGTGTTTTTTTCTGAGCATAAACTGTGCGACAAAATTTTGCGTAGGGCCCCCAGAAGTCTAGGATCGGCACTGGGTATTTCATTTGTTTACATCCAAGATTTGTGGCAGTGGCTTGGTGTTGGGTTTAAAGCAGGTGTGCTACACATGTCCTGAAAAGTGAAGCCAAAACATTTTGATCGCCCCCCTGGGGGCTGGCTGCAGTATAGGTCATGTAAACGAATGGGATGCCCTCTCCATGTAAACCAATTGGACATGAACCAACTAAAAAAAAAAATCTAATAAAAAATACAAATACAAATCTAATTTCACATCTCAAAGATGGATTCTGTCACTTTAAGTAGCTCTTATCAGGCTTATGTTCAAGTGTTTGTTTTGTGTAATATGCAATTGAGTAATATCCACTTCACGATCACTTCAGCGCAGATTCTGGCTCCAAATGACGTCATCAGAGCAAGATGGTTGCAGCCATCTTGGGACATTTTGCCTTCACTTTTCTGCAGTGACAGGAAGTGGATATGTGTTGTCCATCTTTTCTACAGTCTTTGGTTAAAAATCGAGATTACTAGATAGCAGTGTTTTTTTCTGAGCATAAACTGTCACAGGAAGTAGCACAAGGGCACACTGCTAAAGTTAGCATTAGCAAACCTAGCTCACAGCTGCCACCAATGACATCTCCCGCCTTGCTGAAATGTGTTCAAGTAATGTTGACTTAAAGAAGGCAGTTGTATCAAATTAGATCCTCCTCCTTAATAAGGAAATATTGCAACATATTGCCTTGCATACAGTCTCGCAATATATTGCAATATATCGTAACCACTGTATTGCCTTGTGTCGTATTGCCAGATTTTTGCCAATACTCAGCCTTACTAAATATTGTCATAACGTTAAGATTGACTTCCTAAAATAGTTCAGTTGACTTTCTTGAACAGTTTAGAGTTCTTTGCAATAGTTTGAATTCTTTGTTATGAAGGTAATTTTCTCAAAAGAAGATTCTGAAATAAATAAATAGCTTGACTTTCTAAAGCACTTTTCACTGAAATGGCAATTGCAAATGAAATGGAGCACTCGACTAAAGTCATAAACATGAAAATGAGCCTTCTGCCAAAAGTAAGCCCTGGATATTATTGAAGGCAACATTTCATTTATTCGACGCAGGGAAATGGTGACACTTAATTTCTTTCCTCCGTGTCTGCGAAATACAGCTTGGCCTGCAGGAAGTTTGATGAGAGTAAAATCAAAGTGGGCAGCAGTTTAATCACATACAGGGGGTATTTATCTGTCTTGTGCCTTCACGTCCCATACACGCAAACCAGTGTCAGCAGCATTCATAATTCATTACCTTATAAATGCAATTTATCTCTGTGCAACTTCCTTTTGGCTGCCTCTTGGAGTAATTCTGAGCATTGTGTTGCAGAAGCAGCCACAATTTAGCTTTATTTGAGACGCTTTGTCATCTATACCCCCTCTGAAACATCTTCGATTGACTGATGTAATATCATGTAAATACTTCAGTTTCAGCACATTAGCTAACAGATTAATCAAACTTACTGTTCAGATTCTGTTAGAATCAGTATGTTGATTTCACTATATATACACCACCACTTGGTGTCAGAATTATTCTTTTTTAAAATATATTTTTATTCAGCAAAGACACATCAAAACTGGCAGTAAAGTCAGTAAATCCTGAAAAACATTATTTCATTTTCCCCCAAAATATTAAGCAGCACAACTGTTTTCAACATCGGTAATGATAAGAAGTGTTTTTTGAGCAGCAAATCAGCATGTTAGAATGATTTCTGAAGGATCATGTGACACTGAAGACTGGAGTAACGATTTGAAATTCAGCTTTGCATCACAGAAATGAATTACATTTTAAAATGTATGAAAATGGAAAACATAATTTTAAAATTGTAATAATATTACAACCTTTTTACTGTATTTTAGATCAAATAAATTCAGCCTTATTGGGCCTAACAGTCTTTCAAAAACAAAAAATTCTTATTGACCCCCAACTCTTGAAACTTACTTCCTCAGACAGGCACTCAATGCATATTTTGTTAAATTTGCCATGGTTCCCCTCAAGAATTTCAAAAATGTTTTATTATTTAGTTCCTGACAGTTTGCTACATAAGAACAACTACTACTACAGATATGTGAGTTTAAATACTTGATGAATTGAACGACTGCTGTAAAAATGCAACATCCTTAGGTTAATGTATCATCTTCAAGTGATATTAACCACAGCCCTTATTTTATTCATAAATCAAAAAATCTAAAAAGCCATATGAAAATCCTCAGAGGGAGCTCACGACTCAAAATGCAAATTTTCCTCCAGGTTTTAGGACTACAACCTGAACAGCTCTATGACCTTCATTCCCCTTGGCTTTCATTATACGGCTGGAATATGGCAGCTCTTGCTGGGTTTGCATGGAAATTTGAGAGGTTTGAGGACCAGATATATTAATTTGGACAAGCCAAAATCCAGTGCCCTGACAAATACTGCAGCAAAAATATGTGCACTTAGATCTCTCTTATTAAAGAATCTACACTTCTATTCTCACACAAATATGCACAAAGTAACAAAATGAAGACTCGGAGGCATTGGGCGTTCCCTCCTGAAATATCACAGGAAATTACTTTAATTCTTTGTGGTATTATCAGGACGCAGTTGCAGAGTGATTTGGACGGTTTCACATAAATCAAGTGGGATGACTTGGTTGGGGGGGGGGCTATAACTTCAGAGCTGCTGACAGATTCACTCTCGGTGTCACGCTTCACTTCCTCATCAGGAGAGAGCCGTTGCGTCACGGGTTCCCTAAAGTGCTGACCCTTCACTTCATCACACCTGCCTGTATTTATAGCCTCCTGTTTCCATTAAAATGTAGGGACATCAGAGGACGGCCATACTAGATTAGTCACATGACAGGGAGTTTTCCCTTGATATTTCTCTTTTGTCTGAGATGGAGAGAGTGTTGAATCAGGTCAGATCCATCTGTCATATTCATAATCACATGAAACATAAATGCTAATGAAGACGTATGTCAGTGTGTGAATGAAGGTTCATTAATGTGATTAAACGGGAGCGTACACAGACAGATGTGTGTGTTGTGTTTATTTGAACCAGACATTTGTCTTCAAGCCTTCGCTTTCATTCGTGGCTGTTTACAGATATGTCTTTGTTGGTGTTTCCCATGATTTCATCATCAAAAGGGCAACACTTTCTTTGGTCTTTTTTTTATCTGGCAACAAGAGGCACAGATATTTTCACGAGTCATTTGAAACCTGGATTATGGAAACCATCACGCTTTGAAGTGATTGTTGTGTGAATGTGTCATTGAAAGCTAATGAGAGATTCATGATTGGAAGTGGAAAATGTTTTGTGGTCATGATTTCAAAGCTTTTCCTGTGCTGCTTTATCGTTTTGCCAAAAAAAAACAAACATTCGGGTTATGCTGTGGCCTTTTTTTTGAATGCAGATAATACATTTTTTAACAGCCACAACCTTGCGGTACCAGGTTTACCAGTAATGGTGTATTTGAATAGCCCATTGAAACTTGTATTCACCTTGAGAAATCAAAGAATTCCTGTATGACAACAGAGAAATGCACTGATGTAAATGTACATGTAAAGATGAAAATCATAAGGAATTGCTGCCATTATTCTATTTCTACTCATAGTTTTAATTTATTAATTATTTGATTAAGGATTCTTTGATTCTTTTAGCACTTGAAGAATAACATGATAACATGATTAATTGAGAGTCTGATTGATTCAGTCAGTGAGTGAGTCATAAGACTGATTCAAACTGATAGCTCATCAGTTTAAGACAGATTTTTAAGGTTTTGAAACAGATTAATTTAAAAGAAACTAGTTAATAATTAAGTCATGTGTTAGATTACATATTCATCATATTCAGATTGCAAGTTCCAATGTTACTTTAAAAAAAGTATTTTTATCTTATTTTATTTTTATTTTAATACAGCTTTTATGCAGTCTCTATAATAAAAATGGAAAAATAATTTATTTTTCATTGAATTTTATTTTAAAACAGCATGTACTGTATCCATGCATATTGTCTTTTTTTAAAGCATGAATGTTTTTTATTTTAAAATAGCTTTTATGCATCATTTTCTTTATAATAAAACATGAATAAGAATTTTTTTTGTCATTTAATTTTCATTTTTAATACAGCCTGTTACCAGTTTTATTAAAGTATTTTATGCTTTCAGCAGGGTCTTATTAAAATATTAAAAAATATTTGATTTTATTGTATTTTAGTTTAGTTTTAATACTTTGTTTTGCATCATTGCATCATTAATCATAATTTGAAGTCTGCACAGAGCCTCCTTAAAGCAATTTGACTGTTTAAAGACACCAAATGATTTCATTCCAGTACGTTGCTGTCGTTTTTAATAAATGTGACCCTGGACCACAAAACCAGTCTTAAGTGTCTGAATAAATAAGCTTTCCATTGATGTATGGTTTGTTAGGATAGGACAATATTTGGCCGAGATACAACTATTTGAAAATCTGGAATCTGAGGGTGCAAAAAAAAAATCGCCTTTAAAGTTGTCCAAATGAAGTTCTTAGCAATGCATATTACTAATCAAAAATGAAGTTTTGATATATTTACGGTAGGAAACTTACAAAATATCTTCATGGAACATGATCTTTACTTAATATCCTAATGATGTTTGGCATAAAAAAAATCGATAATTTTGACCCATACAATGTATTTTTGGCTATTGCTACAAATATACCCCCAGCAATTTAAGACTGCTTTTGTGGTCCAGGGTCACAAATATAAGAGAACTGGTTGAACACTACACTGTGTGTGTTGTCGGTGTATACAAAGATTGTTTAGTCAGTAAACTGTGGCACACCTGGTACAGTCATTGCACTCGCGCTGAAATACGAGTCACAACACTCCACAGAAGTGCTAAAATCCTTGTATAAGGAAGCTGAAACAGCATGGTTGCTCAGCAAATGTGTTTTTATCCCACTCAGAAACAGGTAACATGTTTCGTAGCTTGGCAATGTTTCTAAGATGGAAGAATGCCGTTTTTTTAACATGGGAAATATGATTTTCAAAAGACAAGTTGCTATCTAATATAACACCCAGATTTTTTACTGTAGAGGAAGTAACCGTACATCCGTCTAGTTGCAAATTGTAATCCACGAGATTCTGTGTAATGTCTTTCGGTCCAATAAGTAATATCTCTGTCTTATCCGAATTTAGTAGGAGAAAATTATTGGTCATCCAATCTTTAAAATTTTTAACACATTCTGTTAGCTTAGATAATTTAGAAGTTTCATCTGGTCTTGTTGAGATATATAGCTGAGTATCATCGGCATAACAGTGGAAACTAATCCCGTATTCTCTAATAATATTACCAAGGGGCAACATGTATATCGAAAATAGCAGAGGACCTAGGACAGATCCTTGTGGCACTCCATATTTTACTGGTGATAATTGAAATGACTCCCCATTTAAATGAACAAGGTGGTAGTTACCTTCTGCTACAAGTAACAACTCTTTCAGTAATTTAGTGGGTACAGGATCTAACAGGCATGTTGTTGGTTTAGATGCAGTGATAAGTTTATTTAGCTCTTCCTGTCCTATAGCTGTAAAGCACTGCAGTTTATCTTTTGGTGCGATGGATGAAGCTAAAGTATTATACGCTGTAGAATCTACATTTGTTATTGTATTTCTGATGTTATCTATTTTATCAGTGAAGAAATTCATAAAGTCATTACTATTAAACTGTGAGGGAATATTTAGATCGGGTGGCGTCTGGTTATTTGTTAATCTAGCCACTGTGCTAAATAAAAAACAAAAACAAAAAAAATTGTTTTGGTTATTTTCTATGAGTTTGTGGATATGCTCGGCCCTGGCAGCTTTTAGAGCCTGTTTATAGCTGGACATACTGTTTTTCCACGCAATTCTAAAAACTTCCAAGTTAGTTTTTCTCCATTTGCGCTCAAGACTACGAGTTTTTTTCTTGAGAGAATGGGTATTACTGTTGTACCATGGCGCAGTACGTTTTTCTCTAACCTTTTTCAATTTGATGGGGCAACAGCTTCTAATGTATTAGAGAAGATAGTGCCCATGTTGCTAGTCATTTCGTCTAGTTCATGTGTACTTATTGGTACACAGAGCAGTTGAGATAAATCAGGCAGGTTATTTGTGAATCTGTCTTTGGTGGCTGGAACAATAGTTCTGCCCGGACGATAACGCGGAGCCAAATAGTTAATATCAGTAATACAATTTCGAATGAGTTAAACCTGTATCCTGTCTTCTGAGTAACATTGAGAATATCACTATATATTGTTGCAACAGCGCCGCCACGGCCAGTCTGATGAGGCTCATGCTTATAACAGTAGCTTGGTGGAGTAGACTCATTTAGGCCAATATAATCATTAGGTTTTAGCCAGGTTTCAGTCAAGCAGAGTACATCAAAACGATTATCTGTAATCATTTCATTTACATAACTGCTTTGGGTGAGAGTGATCGATCTAATGTTTAGGAGCCCAAACTTTAAAAATTGTTTTTGTTCATTTATTTAAAATTTTTCTGGTTTAATCACGATCAGATTTTTTCTAGATCCTGCATTAAATTTATATTTTGACCTCACTATTCGGGGGACCAGACAGTCTTTATAGATTGGACCGCACAAGTACTTCTATTATTTAAGCGGGTAGAACACAAGTCATCAGGGCAGTTATTTGAGATTTGACTTACTAGTCATATGGTGCGTAGTGTCCTGGAGATGTTGTCCGACATGAGTTCCGCTCCGCAATACCCTGCTGGGGTGCAGGCCATCAGCGCGAAAAAGCCTAGGACGCTCCCAGGAAAGATTCCAATTATTAACAAAGAGCAGTTTCTGTTCTTTACACCATGACAATAACCATT
>NW_015505985.1:48524-82989 GCF_001515645.1 Sinocyclocheilus grahami | reverse complement strand
GGGTCCGTGGTGTCCCGGCACCGGAGTGAAGGACATCTGGGAAGATCGCGTCCTGGGTGCACTGGGCCTGTGCAGAGAAACACACGGAGTAGAGGTGGTGGGAGAATTAGCAGCACGCTGTATACTTACCCCGGACTTGTGAGCGTCAGCCTGGGATGTTTCTAGCGCGGCTCTCCGGTCTCTCAGCTGGGTCTGCCTCTCCACCAGGTCGTGGATCTGCTTCTCCACGGCCTCCAGCTCGAGCTACACCGAATGCGGACTCGGGAAATCAAAATAAAACTAGTGATAACGAGGCGCTCTGATTGTTTTTGTTGTAGAATACGATAGGGGATATATTCACATGTTATAGAAACGCAAATTATGGTGTATAAAATTGATTTTAAGATAAAAAAGTAGATGACAAAGAATTAACTTGACGGAGCTCAAACTCAAAACACACGGCAGCAACAAACAGGAAGTGATGTCGTCAGTATGTCTGTGAATGACATACACTATGTCTAGTGTTTGTTGACTGATTTGATTGATTGATTTAGGCAAAATAGTTTACAATTTTAGTTTATTGGTTGTCGGCCATAACAAGACAATAATTGTCAGCCAGAATGATAATGTACTTGTGAGTGTTTTGCTTTAATACTAATGAAGTGGGTTTTTATACACTTTACCATGGTGCAGTGAGCATTATTTTCTTCCTTTTCTCAGGCCCATCTGATTGGTGGGGTCATGGGATCGGCTCCCGAGGCTGATGAGGATTACGTTAGCTGTTCATTAAGCGAGCGCTCTGACAGCAGTCATGCTGGAATGTCCTCTAGCACAGGTGTGAGACTCAGCTGAGCGCTCGATGTCTACAGTCTGATTCGCTCTCTAAGACTCAGCGTGGCCTCCACTCTAATTACACTCCCTCGCTCTCTTCCTCTTTCATCCTGTCTTTTCCTCGAGCTCCAGCCCCTGCCCAGAGCCGCATGTCCCCAGCTCTGCTGATCAGCGCTATGTAGGCTGGGACCCACAGGTGCACGCTTGCTCTCTGTGCTATTTTTACCTGCTCTTTCGAACAGAGACTGGAGCATCCAGATATGGCCGTGTGGATTTGGAAAACACACAATGGGTAAACAGGCCCCTCGCCTGTATAAGAATCTTACCTTGTGCTTCTTATCCGCACGGGTCTGGTCAGGTCTCAGCGCACATTACTGCTGAGTGTGTCTCTTTAGCTCTGTACCTTGGCAGGAAGTCAGACCTCCCAGAGAGCGAGAGATAACACTGCTGGGGCCTTCCCTCTGGCTCCTGACAGCCGCTTAAATCACTATGCGTAAGTGTGTGTGTGTGTGTGTGTTTGTGATGGTAACGACTTCACGTCTTTATAACACCACTGTTATGCTTCTCATTATGCTTGAAAGCCCTATGAATCACTAAAGTGTACACCCATGTTTTACAAGCTGCATAAAGCAACATTTCATATCGCAGATGGCTCTATTAGGCCCAATACCCAAGAGCAAATAAGCCCTTCTTTATTATGATGAACGGCAAACATAAATTTGATCAGCTGCTGTTTGTTATTTTTCTAAGCAGTGTATTAGCTTTTCTGAATCACCCTTCAGGGATCAATGGAGTTATCTTAAATTCGAATGGCTCTCTGTGCTGTATATAGCCTTGGTTTGAGCCTCGATGAATGTTCTGTTACTTTTCAGACTTGTACAGCTCTTTGATTCCTCTTAGTCACTGATGAACATTTGGCATTTGGTGTGATTCATTAACAACAAAACAAGAGAACATTTTTTTATTTTTGTTACAGGCTTTTTGCCACTTTTTGCTGAGTGAGGACAGTAAAGTCAGGAAATCGTAGGTAGACAATATTGACGTGTGAGTGAAATGAAAAGTCCCCTGTGATTTCTCCTTTAAATTTTGACACATTTTCCAGGCATATGGAAAACTATTAACAAGCAACCAATATATACATTTATTTATTTATTTATTTATTTTTAATATATTGCAAACAATTTTGTGTCACAATGATTGTAGACAGACATGAAGTTGCACTTTTAAAGGGGTCATATGATGCAATTTAAATTTTTCCTTTCTCTTTGAAGTGTTACAAGCTCTTGGTGCATAAAGAAGATCTGTAAAGTTGCAAAGACTAAAGTCTCAAATCCAAAGAGATATTCTTTATACAAGTTAAGAGTCTACCACGCCCCCCTAAAACGGCTCGTACTAACACGCCCCCACATGTCTACGTCACGATGTGGGAAGATTTGCATAACACCGCCCAAATGTTCACGCAAAGAAAGAAGGCGTAACTTTTATTCTCGCTGTAGTATTGTTGCTGCCGCCATGTCGTGAAGGCACTGTGTGTTTCGTTGTGAAAGCGAAACTACTTTGTTTGGCCTTCCAAAAGAGGACGATATCCACTTCGTCATGCCTAGAGCTGATCCGTACTGGTCGCTGAGGAAATACATCAACTTCGCGTTGTGGATCGCCGGATCGGCTTTCACCGTGGACAAAGCGGAGTCCAGCCCGGGGTCATCACATGTGGTTGCTGCAAGACCGCCGGCCACCGCTCACTCTAGCCGCCGTGTGTGACGCTGTGTTTTGTTGTGAACGCAAAACTACTTTGTTTGGCCTTCCAAAAGAGGACACGACTAGAAATCAGTGGTTAAGTTGTATTTACAACACTGTTCCAGAACAGTTCAACCCAAATATTCAGATGTGTGCAGCACATTTTATGGAGGACTGTTTCCTGATCCTGAGAGAGTAGACTACAATGCCGGCAGTTCTGGCAGTTCACAGACGGTAAGTATGTTTTTTATATATAAAGAATTTGCCACTGACGATTCAAACGCGAGTTTTAAGCAGTGTAGAGTAGTGCTTGTTGTTTGTCATTTCTCCAATCACAAATGCAGACATGGTTTTATGTTTACGCGGCGCGATGCAACGCGTAAAAAGACAGTATAAGTCATTATAATCCATAATTATGTCCCCACTGGATGCAACAAATGCCTCGTTTATAATGGGTTTTAATGTTTTTGTCTCGTCGCTCCGGCCGGGACACGGCATCACAGTATGGTAGGGGCGTAACATTTCCAGGTATTCAGCCAATCACAACGCACTGGATAGCTGGCCAATCAGAGCACACCTCGCTTTTCAGACCGATGAGCTTTGTAAAATCGACTTGTTTCAGAAAGGCGGGGCATAGAGGAGAAACAATAATGTACAGTATGTGGAAAATAATTGTTTTTTTTTTTTTACTTAAACCACATAAACACATTTCATTACACCAAATACACAAAATAATGTTTTTTTAGCAACATCATATGACCCCTTGAATTTAACAGAGCTGAGTGGTCGCTCAACATACAGATTTTTCATATTAAGCTCATTCCGGTTTAACCCTTTGTAATTTCCATTTATGAATGTTTGAACTATTCAAGATGATTTTCAACATGACTGGTTATGGACTTGATACTTACACTAGGCAAGGCAAGTTTATTTGTATAGCACATTTCATACACAATGGTAATTCAAAGTGCTTTACATAAAATAAAATAAAAACAATAATCACAACAATAAAACAAGGAATTTAAAAACTTTGAAAATTATTTAAAAAAAATTGATTTAAGAGGTTTAAAATGAATTTAAGAAAACGATTATACATATAGTGCAATCAGTTCGGACATCGCACAGTGCTCATTCAATAAATGCACAGCTAAACAGATGAGTTTTGAGTCTGCATTTAAATGTGACTAATGTTTTAGCACATCTGATCTCTTCTGGAAGCTGATTCCAACTGCGGGTGGCATAATAACTAAAAGCACATTCCCCTTGTTTTGTGTGAACCCTTGGTATTTCTAATTGACTCGATCCTAATGATCTGAGTGGTCTGTTAGGTTTATATTCAGTGAGCATATCTGCTATATATTTAGGTCCTAGGCCATTGAGTGATTTATACATGAGTAAAAGTACTTTAAAATCAATCCTAAATGTAACTGGAAGCCAGTGTAAGGACCTGAGGACTGGTGTGATATGCTCAGATTTTCTGGTTCTAGTCAGAATTCTGGCAGCAGCGTTCTGGATGAGCTGCAGCTGTCTAATGGTCTTCTTGGGAAGGCCGGTGAGGAGACCATTACAATAGTCCACCCTGCTGGTGATAAATGTATGAACAAGTTTCTCCGAGTCTTGACTGGAAACAAAACCTCTAATTCTTGCAATGTTTTTGAGATGATAGTATGCTGATTTAGTTACAGCTTTGACATGACTACTGAAACTAAGGTCTGTCTCCAGAATCACACCAAGATTCCTGACTTGATTTTTAGTTGTTAGACCCCTAGAGTCAAGGTATGCATTCACCTTGAGAACTTCATCTTTGTTTCCAAATGCAATGACTTCGGTTTTTTCTTTGTTTAACTGAAGAAAGTTCTCGCACATCCAACTGTTAATTTCATCAATGCATTGGCAGAGGGAGTCAATGGGGCTGTAGTCATTTGGTGATAAGGCTAGGTAAATCTGGGTATCATCTGCATAGCTGTGATAGGCAATTTGGTTCTTTCTCATTATTTGACATAGTGGGAGCATATACAGGCTAAACAAGAGCGGTGCAAGAATTGAGCCTTGTGGGACTCCGCATGTCATGGACGTCCACTTAGACTTATGCTCTCCTATACTCACATAATAACCTCTCCCTTCTAAGTATGACCTGAACCATTTAATTACCATGCCAGAAAGCCCAACCAAGTTTTCCAGTTTCTCTAGTAGTATGTTATGATCGACAGTATCAAACGCAGCACTGAGATCTAGTAGTACCAGCACTGATATTTTGCCAGATTCAGAATTTAAGCGAATATCATTTATTATCTTAATGAGTGCTGTCTCTGTGCTGTGATGCGGTCGGAAACCAGATTGAAAATTGTCCAGGTATCCATTTGAGTTTAAGTATTTGTTTAACACTACTGTTAAAGAGTTTGAGATCGGTAAGATTTTTCAATGTTTTTAAAGAAGTCTCTCATGCTCGTCAAGGCTGCATTTATCTGATCAAAAATGCAGTAAAAATAGTAATATTGTGAAATATTATTGGAATTTAAAATAACTATGTTCTATTTAAATTTCTATGTTTCTATTTTAAAATGGCATTTATTACTGTTATGGGGAAACTGAATTTTCAGCATCATTATTAATATGCTGATTTGGTATTCAAGTATTTTTTCTTATTATTATTAATGTTAAAATCAGATGTGTTGCTTAACTTTTTTTTTTTTTGGAAACAATGATACTCATTTTTTTTCCAGGATTCTTTAATGAACAGAAACTTTATTTGAAATAGAAAAAAATAGTATCATAAATGTCTTTATGGTCACTTTTGATCAATTTAATGCATCCTTGCTGTATAAAAGTATTAATTTCTTTAATAAAAAATCTTCCTGACTCCAAAATTTTGAACAGTAGTGTAGGTGAGCATAAGCACATTAATATCAGAGCACAAAGGTTCAAATTCAAACCTATGCTTTCCATTTGAACAATATAGTATCTGATGCATATGCTTTAACTGCTAAGCCACAGCTGTTTGTTTTACTAAGCTGTTTATTCCAAGCTGTCACAATAAATGCTAAAACCAATGTTAGCATTCAAAGCATAGATCATTCAGGGAGTCCCTGTGAAGTCCCATTGAATCCCAATGAGCTGAGGAGATTCCACGTTTGCTACATTTGATAATGTACCATCGATCCCAGGCCTTTCTCTAACAAATAAGAGTTGAGAATAGTGGCTTTTTCGTGACCCATCCTCTGTATTCCAATCCTGTAGTAAACTTTGCTTTCTATCGGAAAGTAATGATTCTCTCTCTGTGGTAAATTGCAGTTAAGAAGCAATGATTTAAAAGTGCATTAAGGATTCTCAGGCTGACTCGGCTGATAAACGCTGTCTCAGATGGTTCCTTCTGCTCTCCCCTTACAGACATTTGTCATCCCGCTGTGCAGGCACCTTCCTCTCCTGCCTAATGATCCCTTTGCAGGAGCGTTTTCCCTGACACTTCTATAGCTGTCAGGGATTCAGGGAAAGCACTCCTCCCGGTCCCATGTTCTGAGAGTACTCAGAGTAACCAAAAGCACCAGCCGATACATTTTTCTACAGCGCAATTGTGAGTGGCGGGGTGCTGTCAGGAAGTTCTTTGTGATGTATTGTGAATGTGAGGGAAGAATGTGTGCTCGTTCGTAGGTGTTGAGAGATTACCGCATGTCTTGTCCTCATCATTGTAGTGACGCTGCTTTTTTTCCATCCCGACACTGCGGTCTGCTTTCAGGTTTCTCTGTGGGGAATACGGCAAACCAACACTTCACAATGCCCTCAGGCTTATAGTGCAGCGATACTAGGCTGGGAATATGCATGCTCAAATAATATCAATTCAAAATGCTAACATTTACAATCTACTTAACTTTCCTGAACCAGAAAAGACTTCTCAACAGAGACTTGCAAACGAGAGCTGAAGTACGAACAGTAAGAGGCTGCAGGTATGAGCCGTACCTTTCCTGTCTATGATTTGTGCCGTGAGAAACCTGACGCTCGCCTGGGTTGAGACAGATGAAAGTGAGATGGTGCGAGAAAACCAGTCTTCAAAGGGCTCCATGTGGAACTCTCAGGGCTCTTTGAAAAGCTGTCCCTAAAAGGGTGAGAGGAGTCCCGTCTTCTCCAAAGCAAGTTTGCAGAAGTGGAACACTGTGTTAAATTTCATCAAAGGGCTTGGGCTGAAAAGCTTGTATGGCCCGGGGTGTGCTCTTTCCGGTCCAACTTTTGATGGTTTTGTCACCCATGCGTCTAGACAAACTGGAAGGCAGGGAAAAATAAACCCAACACAAATGATTTTGACGAATTTCTGACACAGTGGACACTGGGCCAAACTATCACTTCGTCACGCTTTGTCAGAGTCACAGTGCCAGTGCTGAGTTTGGACTTCTGGATGCAATAAATTCACATTTGTACCAACACAAGATGTCAAAAGAGTGACTCCAACCATCATTAAACTTTTATACTTTGCTCCCAAAATGTCAAAGTGATGGATTGCTGCAGGCCATCCTAAGGGCTCAATTGCAATCAGCCTGATAGTAGCTGCCGTTTTAACGCTGGAGCTTCAGAAATGAACTAGAATCTCAGAATTGACACACTGATCCATATATTGGCTCATTATCAACCCATGTTGTTAAACCTCGCATATTTTCAGCAGTCGGCAGCCATCATTTTGAGTGTGAATTTTGAGCAGCGTCAGAATTGGTGGTCATGTTTTGCAAATCTGCTGGATAATTATCTGTCAATAGGAGCGGTTGTGTGGCTGCGTTTAATCGTACCATCTCAATGTCTTGTCTGTTTTCTTCGATCAGCCACAGCCATACTGTTTTATCTGTTCTTCTGCTCCTCTTCCTACACAGAATGTCTGAGGCTTGGCCGTTTTAATTAGCTGAATAATAATACCATGAGGCAATGAAAATGCCTTGACTGTGAGAGCGTGTTCTTTTTTCCAACACACAATAAATTGCGAGACATCATTGCTTAAATGAATTGAAATGGGATTGGGTTTTTGCAGCACAAATACAGGCTTTCTGTGTCTAATGGCACTCCTCCAGACTATCAATATCATATCTGTTCCAACGAACAGGGCCAAGATATCTCATACTTCACAGCTTGCAAACAGAAGATGCCTCACAGACATGAAGTAACATGAATTTCTGTGATGTTCATTTTTGTGTATGTGTATACAATGACCATGTTTATCTGTCTGGGTCTTCTGGAGCATCAATTTTTGTGTGTTTACATGCACACTTAATGGAGTTAAGTTTGTTGTTGGAGTTGGAATTGAGTTATACAATCTTATGTATAATAAATATAATTCCATGTGGGCCACAAAAGATATTTTGAAAAATGCGTCAATGGTTGTTTCATTTAAATTTTTTGTTCAGTTAAATTCACTGGTGTCCAATCTTGTTTTGGACCCCACTGACTTTCATTGTATGGACTGAAACAGTCCATACAGTCTTTTGTGTGTCTTTTTGCAGTGTGGCTGTATTTGCCAGAACTTTACCGTAAAAAATATGGTAGCAACATCTATGTTTTATGGATTTAAAAATGAGTTTATATATATATATTTAAATTAACTGAAATATTAATGTTAGTACTCCAGATTACTATGTTTTTACCTTTATAATATAACAACAAACACACTAAATGCACAGGTGGTAAAGAAAAAGCCAAATGTTAAATCAAAGTTCATCACAAGTTCATCACAAGTAAGCTACCGTAAAAAAAAAAACACCATCATGGTAATACATGGCACTAAAATAATGAAATGAATATTAATTTAACAACATGAGATGTAATGTAAAATAAAAAATGAAGAAGAAACTAAGGGAATAGTTATTTCAAAGTAAAAACTGTACCACAATTTTGTGTCATTTAACCATCTTTTACTGTAAAATTACCTTAAATTTACCATTAGATCTATTACTAGATCAAGTTTTTCACTGTAAAGAGAAAGATAACTTGGTGTTAGTCAATATTTTTACAGTCTTTTGCTGTTTAAACTATGTCATTTTACTATACAATGGAGTAGCAACCATTGTTTTACACATTTTATGTTTGTCTCCCTTTCTTTTAAGGCAATATTCATTATATTTTAAGAGCTTTGTTTTGTTTGGCTGCAGTGCAAAAAAAAAAAGTTTTTAAAAGGTTTTAAGTCTAAGCTAAATCATCAGCAGTCAAATGAATGGCTATTGGCTAACCAGTAATCCTAATAGGTCTTCCTTGTTTTTTTAGTCATTGAGTTAGGATGACCGGGCAAATATTACATTGAGCGACTTAATATTCATGAGCCAGACTGATAAGGTTTATAACGTGTCCCAGATCATTCCTACGCCCTTGGCTGTAAGAGAATGATTTAGCAAGTTAGGATTTGTGCCGGGTTCTGTTGACATTAGAAACAGGCGGATGAAATGAGTCTTGATTCTTTCTTGTGAAAGCTCAAGAAAGATTCTCTTTGTGTACTCTGACTTTTACTTAATCATCTCTTGACTCATCCCCAGAGAACATGCCCACTGGCCACTGCTGCTTTACCCAGTTACAGAGCTAAAGCGGGGCATTGCTCATTAGCCTGAGCACCGCTGGCTGTAATTAAATTTAGCCCTAGAACAATGCTCATTCTTCCATGCTGTATTATTTCATCATTTGACTAATCATTAAGTAAGCTTAATACAGTATCTGTCATCTGGAGTTCCACATGAGAGCTCTTTGTGGCTAGGAATGGGTTTCAGTCTGGGTTTCTGTAAATAGTCTGGGGGCATCTTTATGCAGCACAGAATATTCATTCAAAAATTATGCATTTTAAAGGGGTCCTATTATGCTTTTTATTTTTTTAATTTTAGTCAGTGTGTAGTGTGTATGTTTGGGCATAAAAAAGATCTATAAAGTTACAAATCTCAAAGTCCCCTCCAAAGGGAGATTTTTTTTTTTTAAATCCCTTTTCAAGAACTACAACGAACGGCTCGTTTGGGCTACAGTGTTTTTTTTCCGGGCTTTGTGATATCACAAAGCGGCCCATTAGAATATCATTAAAAATAATTCCCGCCTACAGAAATTCTAATGGTTGGGGGGTGGGGAGGGGCGAGGTTGTGGTTAGAACGCTTGGTTGGGCGAGTGCATCAGACGAGACGATGAAGAAGAAGTGCTGCTGCAGAGTTAGTGCATCAGAGAAAACCAAGAAGAAGAGCTGCTTTGCTGTAGCTTCAAATTGTAGGCATATCTAGAACAATTCTTACAAGTATAACACGAAGTAGCTGGGCACCACGGACAGACACCGAACGGCACCGCCGGTGTGCCTACACTCATAGAAAATAATGTATTTGAATTTTAAAGACGTGGCGCGACGCGACGCTGCGCTTCTCGTCCGGTGTGCGACCGCCTGAAACGCTGTTTTTTTTTCACCTCCGTGCCCAAACGTCTTTTTTTGGGCTTCCGAAAGCGAATGATGTCAGGAAACAGTGGTTGTAATTTATTTTGTAACTCTGTTCCTGAGCATTATAACCCCAATTTGCTATTGTGTGCTGCGCATTTTACTGAGGACAGCTTCCACAACACGAGGGAGTACAGTGCCGGATTCGCCAAAAGCTTTTGTTGAAAGACGGAGCAAGGGGCGTGAACCACCAAGCATGAGAGCATGTTCTAGTACAGGGGTGGGGAACGTTGATCCTGGAGGGCCACTCTCCTGCAGAGTTTAGTTCCAACCCTGAAAATCCTAGAAGAAAAAAACCTAAATGCATCCCGAAGACCTTGATTAGCTGGTTCAGGTGTTTTTGATTAGGGTTGGAGCTAAACTCTGCAGGGACACCGGCCCTCCAGGATCAACGTTCCCCACCCCTGTTCTAGTACACCCCCAAAACAAAATCAAGACTTTGTAAAAGAGCATAATAGGACTTTAAAGGAATGATTCGCCCCAAAAATTGTTCATTATTTCCTTACCCTCACGTTGTTATTTTTAAAATGGAATGCAAAAATTATAGAAAATTTAATTGAATTGACATTTTAAAATGAACTGAAATCATGGCATGGCACTATGTGCTTTATTATTATTATTATTATTATTATTATATTGGTTTTCATGGCGTTGTATGGAAAAGACCTGAAAATTATTAAATTTTTCTTGTTTAAGAAATGTTCTCTTGTTTGTGGTATGGAAAACATCCAAAAATTCTCACATTTTTTCCTAATTTAATAATTGAAATCACAACCAATGACATGGCACTTTATTTATTTATTTGGATTTTAACATTATTATATGTAAAACATTTGAAAACTTCTTTACTTTTTCTGATTTAAGAATGAATTGAAATCAGAACCAGTGACATGGATCAATATTTTTATTTTATTCTAATGTGGGATAGAAAATTCGTTGACCAATGACACATCACTTAAAAAATGTTTTATTATTATTTGTTAAACTGATTTTAATATTGTTGTATGGAAAACATCTAAAAAAAAAAATCTTACTTTTTTCTAATTTAATAATTGAAATCAGAGCCAATGACATGATCAGAACAAATTATTATTTTATTTTTTTTATGCAATTGTATGGAAATAATCATAGGATTCTTCAATTCCTTCTTTTATGTTCCATAGAAAAAGTACCTGCATGCTTGGAACAGCATGAGGGTGAGTAAATAATTAATCATTTTCATTTTCGGGCGAATTATCCCTTTAATTCTGAAGTGTAAAGACGCTTTAGGTGAGGCTAAATCACGTTATGGCCAGCAGATGCAAAAGTGATCTGAAGCCGAGTCTGAAGCACTTGTATTTCACATAAGTGAGGTATCAATCCCAAACACCAATCATCCAGAAGAGTTTGAGCCAGCCTTATGAATATCAGATGAGGCTGATTAATGCTACAGTTAAATGGTGTGCAGTAGTGTCTGTTAATGCCATTGCCTTAAAGTGCAGCCTCATGAGTAGCACCAGCAGTGGCTTTTATGATTGACTCCAGTGTTTGGAGGACTTGTTCTTTCCATTGCTTCTGCTTTCGCAGCACATGGCCAGCACTCTTCCTCTGTCTGTTTATTCTGCTGTTTTATTCCAAGTACATGTGCTGCTTTCATGCTCCACTCACTCCGTTTTAGTTTCTTGTTTTCCCCTGGAGAAACAAATGCATCTAGTTGTCTGTTGCGTTTTTCGAATTGATAAACAACCAAGTCATTGCGATTTCCAATCTCATCAGCTTAGGAATGGGCGGCCCGGGTGTGACCCAGTTTTTTGCCGCCGGCCAGGGTGTTCATATGAAATGACATACACTGTTATGATATACACAAATCTGTTGGAGTTTCCAGTGTACTGAATTCATATATGTCCAAAATCAGTAATATAAAAAGCAATAGGAGCCCGGGGTGCAGCCACACATCGCAGCTTATTCTACCACAAGCTTAAACAGGAAGAATTCGCTGGACTGACATACAGTATATACCAAGCAGCCACAGTTTGTTTTGTTTTCACATGCTGTTACAGTGGTGTAAAAAATAATTTAAAGGGGTCATCGGATGCTCATTTTGCACAAGTTGATATGATTCTTTAGGGTCTTAATTAAAAGTCTATTACATACTTTGGTTAAAATTTCTCAATGTTAGTGTAAAAAACACCTTTTTAAACCCGTCAAAATCAGCTCTGTTTTTATCAAGCCATTATAGTCCATGTTGCTTAAAATGTTAATGACCTCTGCTGCCCCCGCCCCTCTCTTCCGAGCTGCTCTCAGAGAGACTGTTTACTTTAGCCGCATTCATCCTGAAACCTGCTAATTAGCGCATTATTAGGAAAGGTGATTTGCAAAGATTCATAAAAAACCCTTATACTCACTTCTTCTGTAGATCAGGCCGGATCACGAATGATTCGAGCGAACATAGATTCATTTAGGCTGATCGGGAGTGGCGCATTCACTTTAAAGTGAAAGTAACGTTAATCCTCTGCGTCTTCAGCAGCTCAGATGTCGAGAGTAAATTACGATTGCTATATTCATTATTACATCCAAAAATAAAGCACCTCAATCGCTTAATCTGAGACATCTTGTCTTCCCCTGCACCAGAGTCAACACAATGGGGGACTGATGACAGCTCACTCAGGGCGGGTCTAAGGTAAGACACCAGCCCTGTCTGTGCTGAAACACTACTGTCAATCAACTATCGTGGGAGGGGCCTGTACAGAACTACGTCATTCTGACAGGAGTCTCAGAACAGCCTGATTTGAGAAAGGGGATTTTAAAATAGGGAGTTAAAAAAAAAACACTGGATGGATTTTTATAATTATAGGATGGATGTGTACACACACTAGCAACATACATTTATGTTCAAACAACTTGAAAAGTGAATTTTGCATCCGATGACCCCTTTAAATAATGAAGTAGCTGTCAATACATTAAACGGTCAGCAAACCCACCAGCTTGTAGGGGGTCTGTGACTGTGTCAGCTGAGTCTGAGACTGCTCTTGGTGTAATTTTGACTCCGAATTATGTGTTGAGTTTTACATTAATGTGCATTGTAAACAAAAAAATGCCTGCATTGTTTCTATGGCAATGATCACGTAACTATTCCGTAAAAGCAATTGCTTGGTATTGTTTTATGGTGATTTCAATAGAAGAAAGGTGATTTCAGAAACCTCATTTATTCATTTTGTGATTTACTGCCCTAAAATGGTTGAATATAAATGTTTGTGTTTACATAACGCACAAGGAAAAACTTGATCTCTGCTTGTTTTGCTCACTCTTAACCATCATTAATTGTTTGTTATTTTCCTGTTGGATGATTTTGTACCTTGAGACACATAATGGGTGGATTGTTTACTGCCCCTTTGGCATAAACTTTGTTGCTGTAGAAACAAGAAAACAAAGATTGCATTGACATACATAACACAATCTTTCTTTATGTTTGCTTGGACCTTCTCACCCATGCACAGCCTGGGTATAAACACATATAGATAGATAGATAGATAGATAGATAGATAGATAGATAGATAGATAGATAGATAGATAGATAGATAGATAGATAGATAGATAGATAGATAGATAGATAGATAGATAGATAGATAGATTAATTGGATTTAGAAGTTCATATGAAAACTGCCTTACCTTTAAAAAATATAAAGCGGCACTATTGTTTGCAACATTGAAAATAAAAATAATTCTTACGTGAGCACCAAATCAGTATATTAGAATGATTTCTGAAGGATCCTGTGACACTAAAGACTAGAGTAATGATGCTGAAAATTCGGCTTTGCCGCCACAGAAATAAATCAACATTTGTATTATTTTAAAAATATGACATTTTAGACATTTTAAAATAAATCTACATTAAAAAAAAACATTTAATTTTAATTGTAATATTTTACAATATTACTGCATTTTTGATCAAATAAATGCACAATACATTTCTGAAGGATCAGCTTTATCATCACATTTTTTAATTGTAAAATATATTTAAAAAAAATTCACAATATGACTGCATTTTTTTTAAATCAAGTACATGCTAGTTGGCGCCGATAGCCTAGTGGGCAGTGTGCCGACATATAACGCAGTTGTGTTGCGGGCGTCCCGAGTTCGAATCCTGGTTCGAGGACTTCTCCCAGTTCCACTCCCCTCTCTCGCACCCACTTCTCTACAGTATCCTATCTTAATAAAAAGGTAAAATGCCAAAAATAAATCTTAAAAAAAGAGTACGTGTGTGTATATGTACAGTACAGTATATAGCTGTGAAATAATCCATGTTAGCGCAGCACTGGAAAATGTGTTTTAACCCTTATCCTGTGCTTATCTGTGATCTGCTCTGAAACACGGGAGGAGGGTATATGTAATGAGATCAGTCTGAACCATGTTTACCAGTTCTGATTCATATCAGGCCCTGCAGTCTTGACTGAATTACAAACGCAAGTAAGTTCAAATACCCCACTTACCATTAACCAATAAATCCAGAATTAGCATCTAACTCATCCAGACTGCATCGGGCTGATTCATGCCTGAGAGGGCTGCTGATTTGTGTGTCGAGGTCATCAGTAGGCCAAGGCTCTGCCCGCCGAATCACTTTGAAGCCGCTCTGGTTTACTCTGTTAATGATCTGTCATTTTAAATGGTCCATGCGTGAGAATTCATCTCACATGCCTCACCAGCAGCAATTCCCACTGAATCTTCACTGGTTATTTCCATTCACAGCATGGTGAGACTGCATTATGCCTCCTAATGACTTGTGTGAGGTCTGGCGGTTTACAATGAAAGCAGAGGTGTGTGAGATTAGTTCTTTATCGATTTGGCTTTAAGAAGATAAGATACACAAACATGTTTAAAGAGAATTTTATCCTAAATGACCAGGGCTGTGCTATTCATAACTATGATGCATTTTTAATGCTTTAAATAGTTACTCTAAAAGCAGTCATTGCCAATTAACCTAGATGAACAGGGGGATTTGAAAATGTATATAGGTGCTTGCTTGCTCATAATTCATTAGTGATTTATAAACTGATTCAGACTAAACGAAACACTTCTAAATCACGTTGTAAATAGACTGGTCTCACATGTTTGATCTGAAGGTTGATTATGCAGTCGTACAATCAGAATCATTTTAGCTGTTGTGGACCGTCTGTCTGAAGTCAAATTAATTCTCCACAGATATTATACAATGAGGACGGCTACAAATTTTAGTTGTTATATAACCTGTGGCCATTATTAAGCCAGCTTGTGATGTTTCTGGTGCAGGGATTAGAAATGGCTCAAGGAACAAAAACATCAAAATAGAATTGACAAAAAATAATTTTAATTGAAAATGTTATGTTGAAAGCTGGTAACCAGTATTCTGTTCTGATAATATTCATGAAAACAAATATATATCTATATATATATATATATATATATATATGTATGTATGTATTACAGTAAACCTTTGTTTTAAACTAATGTATTTAGTTTTGAGATTATTTTGGAAAGAAATAAATACTTGTATTCAGTAAGGGCATACTGAATTGAGAAAACATGTTATTCATAATGTTACAAATAAATGCTGTTCATTTGAAATGTCTATTTATTTTATTGCATTTGATCAAATAATTTCTTTTAGAATCATATGGGGGGAAAAAACTTAGCAACCTATACTGTGTGTACAATATAAGCAGTTTATAATTTAGCAAACTTTCTGATGACACAACAGAGTTGACTGCAAGCTTTTCCATCCCCATAAAACAAATCACTGCCTTCTGCAGTCATCTGCTCTCTAGCAGCCAGCGCTGAGATAGCCCTTAGCACGACTTGTTGCGCCATTTAATGTGTCTGTGATCCTATTCCTCCTGACAGCTAACGACAGACACTTAGTTCCAGACCACATGTGGAGCTAGTCGCTCATGCAGAGCCTTTCACTGGGCTCTAAACGATACAGTCTTTTTGTAGCCCTGCATTTGTCTTTGGCTATAATTTCTTTTTCTAAAAGGAATTAATGGTGTACGTCTGAATTAAATGAAAGCCTAGCCGGTCTTCAGATCAGTTCACGCCCTCAGCAATCACTAATGAATGTGGTACTAGTGACAGACAAAAGCTGTATATACCTAATTGTTTTATTTGATAATCATTAGTAGTGATCCTGCTGCTTTATTGGCTGGATTATTTGTTTTACTGCTATCTGTAAATTACTTTTAAAGCAAAGGCAATAGTGCAGTTGCCCACTTTTAATTAAGGTCCTTTTCCCGTTCATATGGCCGATTCAGAAAATTGAATGCCTCCAGTCTCATTCTACTGAGAGAACTCAATATGAGATTATACAGGGCAATAAGGAGGATCCCATGGCCCCATAGTCTGCTGTGATGTATTGAACATTGTTCTTGAAAATTGTATTCATATGAATACATTATATACAGTAGTCTTGGAAGTATCATTAAGAATGGGCTGAACATGATAAATAAATCACTGAATACCGTTGTTTTCCACCAGCAGATACTAACCATAACCATGTGTTTATGAATTTGTTACATTTTATTTACAAAATTTCTAACAACATTTACAACATTATTATACAATTATTTCATATACACTACCATTCAATAGTTTATGATTTTCAAATATGTTTTCTCTTTTGCTTACCAAGGGTGCATTTATTTGATCAAAAATACAGTAATATTGTAAAATATTTTTACAATTAAATAAAAAAAAAATATATATAAATATCTAAATTGTTATATTTTTTATATAATACCAATTTTAATTTATTTCTGTGATGCAAAGCTGAATTTTCAGCATCATTACTCCAGTCTTCAGTGTCACATGATCCTTCAGATATCATTCTTATATCCTGATTTGCTGCTCAATAAACATTTTTCATTGTCAATGTTGAAAACAGTTGTGCTGTTTAATATTTTCTGTGGAAATCATGATAATTTTTTTCATCAAAGAAAAGTATTCTTTGATGAATAGAGAGTTCAAAGGAAAAAAATGTAATACAAATATTTCTTTCAAAAATTAGCAGGTTAGTGTTTGTGTGTGTGGGAAGCAATAAGCTTCTTTTTTTTTTTTGAGATTTCCTACCAAACCTGAGGTTGGGAGCCATGTCACAGGCCCTCAAAGAAAAGTATTCTTTGATGAATAGAGAGTTCAAAGGAAAAAAATGTAATACAAATATTTCTTTCAAAAATTAGCAGGTTAGTGTTTGTGTGTGTGGGAAGCAATAAGCTTCTTTTTTTTTTTGAGCATTCCACTCCAGACATGAGTTGAGAGTCCAGTTGTAGGACAGCATGGCCTTTATCTCAGTGGGATCCACTCATCAGGGGGTCTGCTCATACTTTCGTCTTACGCCTTGTGACATTTGTGTGTCTACTGCAGTTTGCTAATTTATTTTCAGAGAAAAACAGAAAATAAACTTAAGATCATAAACTATGCAGCTATTAAACGCCAGCTGTTGTATATGATGTGATATAGCCACATTGTTATCCTCAAACAGATTTTTTTTTTTATTCTTGCATTCTTCATCTTAAAAGCTTTATAAGCTGCTGCATAACCTGACAATGACATTAATGATAATACGAAATGTTTCTTGAGCAGCAAATCAGCATATTAGAATGATTTCTGAAGGATCACGTGACACTGAAGACTGGAGTAATGATGCTGAAAATCCAACTTTGCAACACAGGAGTAAATTACATTTTTAAATATTTTAATATAGAAAACAGTTATTTGTTATATTATTTCACATTATTACAGTATGGCTCACTTGATTTTAAATATCTTCATAAAAATGAATTCTCACAGTTGCATCTCAATCATTGGTAATTATTTTTGTTTCATAAGAATATATAATAAATACAGTGCAAATGTTAAAATTAGGGTGTGAGTCAGAAGTATGTGAATGAGGTTATGCAGGCTGAAGAATTCCTCTAGGGACGGGGGGAGGGTAGAACTGACATTCGTGGCAGTTTAATTTGGTTAGTCAGTGTGAAAGCATCTGTGTATGATAGTGATGGAGTCTATGTATTAGAGCTCCGCATTTCTGTCAGAAACAATATGTCTTTGTTCGACTGAAAGTAACAACAAAAACAACAGTGGTAGTCTTCTCTAGTTCTGTAGCCTGGCCAAGACTTCAACTTGATAACCAAGATACACAGAAATATAGAATATAAGAAGATACTTACTACTAGCTGTACATGGAATTTGTTTTGAGCTGTGTTTATTCTTGATTATAGTCTATTCTTGATTATAAACAACTAAACTTTGTTGTATTTTAGAATTTTGTATACTTATTTTTTAAGTTCTTGCTTAAAATCTATTAGAAATTAAATAATAATAATAAAGTAAGTTTATTGTCCACTCTCTACTGTGTTGTAGGAGTTACAGTGAAATACAGTCTGCAGAAGCTGTGGTGCAGAAAATAACAGATTTTTACAAGACAAGCACTTAACATCGTGTCAAGTACAGTACACACAGTCAGTAAATACAACACTATGCAGAGCTGAAGTGTCTTTAAAAATCTATTGAAAATACTTTAAAAATAATAGGGTACAAGCTGTGTGCTATATTGTGAGTGCCTTGTTGATTTTATTTAACAATAAATTATATAAAAATATGACTATATATTACTACTATAAATTTTATGCTGTTTCAAGCAAATGTATTACTGTGATGGATCAAAGATTTTAGCACAATCAGAGTGCTGTATTGACCAATCAGAAGCCATGACCACATCTGTTGTATACAATTTCAAGCCTAGACTATAATCATATGCATATACCAAAAAACATGCTTTAATGGCTAAATTAAACACAGTGTGTGTGTGTGTGTGTGTGTGTGTGTGTGTGTGTACTGTTTGCTGTAATTCTTTTTTTTTGTTGTAAATAAAGTTTTTTGGAGTATGTTTTAAAAGAAGGTACTATTTTAGTCTTTCTACTAAAATTTCACATTTAAAGGTGCAGTAAGAGATTTCTGAGCAATGCTATTGAAAGTGGATCGGAACGAGCACCAAAACACACTTCTAGCCAATCACCAGTAATGGGCGTGTCCACTCATGATGGGAGAGGTGCCTATGTTGCATAGCATGTTAGTGAATTTGTGGGTGGATTTGTCAAGATAGGATGTAATCCTTTTGGGTAAGGGTGTATTTGTTTTGTGATTTCAACTATCAATAGCATTTCTCAGAAATCACTTACTGTACTGTATCTTTAAAGGTGGGGTAGGTGATTTCAGAGAGGTTAGCAATAGCAAGCTAGTTTTGAAGCATAAAATCCCACCCTCCCTGCAAATCACTCTCCAAAGCCACACCTCCACCAAAACACATGAATGCACACAGGCAGACCAGAGGCTAACCAGCGACATAATGACAGACGGCATTGGTGGAGGGTTAAATGCAACGCTGTCAGATTACCTCAGAAATTATTACAGTACAGAATGCATAATATTGCAATAATAACGCCTTCCGTTCTCGCTCGGTCTGCAATAGCGTAATGGAACGTGCTGATGAAGTATCATGTCTGCGCAAACAGGGTGCACAGAGGTATGCAAATACATACGTTTACAGGCAGGTAGGACAGCCTACAAAGCAAGCTTGCAATGCCGTAGCCAAAAAAAAAAACGTAATGGCTAATGCTAACACTTCCACTTTAACAGTACGTGGGAAAGGAGACCAGAGGCCATTTTTTTATGGATGTCAATTGAGGAGAGGCTTCACTACGCTGAATAAATAACTTTTATTTAGAGGAAACAGCTTATCGTTCAATGAATCGACAACCTATCTGCTAATTTTCAACATGTTTTACACTAAACAACACCTTTGGATTGAACTATTTTTAGAGTTTACACCAAAAAAATGCCGTTTTATAAGAGAAGTCACTGACTTTTTGCGACAGGTGGGATTCAGCTTATGGCATTTCTCATTCATTCCTATGATATCCGTAAATGGCGACTGAGTGTCATACAACTCTTACTAAAATTCAATGACGTCAAGGCTGTAATGTAATTGGTTATTAAGGGACACGTGATCCAAGTTAGCCGTTAAGCTTTCTCCAATAGTGAGTAATACAGACCCTCTCATCTCCCTATTGTAAGATAGTCTCTGGCCTGTCGTAGTCCTTGGACCGAGGGATATGATTGGACAAACATTTCATGGTCCTATACCTTCCACAGACTAAATAAAAACATTTAGATCACTTAACGTAGTGATTGCTATCGGTATGTGCAGAGACTTTCAACTAGCATAACAAAAAATGTTTCTGAACCAAATCCCCTATACCCTGCCTTTAATTCAATGTTCTACTAACTGGTTCTTCTACTAATCTACTAGCAATTTCTGAGTGAAAATTGTAAGTAAATATATAAATAGATGCATTATTATTGGTTATTGGTAAATTGAGACATTATATTATAATTTCACTCACTGAACCTCTCAGAGCATTCAAATGGTTCCAGTGATGTGTGGCTTCTACACTGACTTTTATCGAGACGAAACACAGAAAACAGACGAACGGAAATAGTGGGTGATTATGGCTGTGCCAACTGGTTGTTTAAGAATCCAACTTGTGGATAGCATTACAGCGCTAATCAGAGACATGGTGAAACTATTCTAAAACAGGAACAGGCGTCCTTTGGGAACAGTGGGAAAGTTCTGTCAGTGGTTTTGTCCACATGTTGTGGTTCAGTCCAGTCTCAGATGAAAGTCAATGGAGGTTTATAAACTGTGCAGCACATCTGTGTTTAGCTCGACAGTTTCACGTGGATCGCTTGCTATTTCTGCTGCAATTAAATGTTTTTGCTTTTTGTTGTTTCCTCTTAGAGGCTTGCTTTTGATTGGCTCATTGTCACCTAACCCGTGCCTCGTTTTTTAAATATTGTGGAGTAGGGCTGTGCGATTAATCGAAATCGTCATAAAATCGCGATTTGAGCATGCACAATTTCTAAATCGCTTTACAGCACGATTTTCCGCGCCCCCGACCTCCCGCAGTATGCTATCCGAACCAATCAGAATGCAGCACGCCTAAATAGAGCACGAGAACAGAACAGACCGGGCGGGCATACAAACGTAACGCCAGGTTCAGACACTCCGTCTGTGGTGAGTATTTTTTCCACGCCCATGTTAATGGATCAGAGCGTTCACACTGCATGTTTGGATTTGAAATCAAAATAATGGATAAATGTTGTTTGTGGTAAACAGCCGCAGATCAGGAGCGGACTGCAACCGCGTCCTGTGCGAAAGCAAAATGAGTCTGTGCTGCTTCTGCACCGCGTACACATACTGTTTACGCACTACAGACGGAGTACGTGTGAACTTGGCACAACAAATCTAGTTCAACATCTGAGGCAACGCCACAAAGAGCTCTATGACCAATGCATGGCAAAAAAAAATCTCTGGACACAGGATTTTTTTTTTCCTGCCATATGTCTATTCTAGAGACATTTTGTTACACCTTTACTTAGTGATTATTTTGCCTTATGTCTGTTCTAGAGACATGTTACAGCTTCTCGATAAAGCTCTAATTGGTTTTCTTTTGGAAATATGTTTCAAATTCACACTGAATGCATTTATGACTGTAAAGCATGTCTGTGTGTGTCAAAATCGTGATTAAAATCGAAATCGCAAAATTGATCAAAGTAATCGCGATAGTTTTTTTTTTGTCCATATCGCACAGCCCTATTGTGGAGCATCCATCCACTGCATGTTTAAAAGTTTCATTAACATATCTAACTTTAAAAGCGATCTGATCCATCTCCTGTGTTTCCGACGCGTGAGGGCGTATGGAGGCGGCTTGTCACGCAGTGTGTGGCCCACCTCACAGTCAATAGACTGAGTAAAAAAGGGGCGGCGATGCGTTTCCCCTGGATCCTCACGGCACGCTGATGTGTTGATGATGATCTGTTATGTAAGCTGCCTTCATGTCATTGTGCTTCCTGTCAGCTAGAGTTCTACCCTCATTCTTTCACCCGGGCTTCTTAAACCGTTGATCAGTGGCTTGTAATATTTCACCCTCTGAAATAAAATTCAAAAAAAGAACGGCAGGAATGTCTCGGAAGCATTCAAGGCATGCAGGCTGCACTAGACTCTTTGAGTGGAATGAATGAATTCATCATAAAAGTTTTTTGAGAGCGTGTCCTCTCAAAAATAACCACACTCCAGCAAAATACAAATTGATTTATTCTGCACATTATAATCATTTTTCGCTCATCCAGACCACTGAGGGTTTGGACTTGAAAGCCTCTCGATGAAGCTCTTGCAGAAAGTGTCTTTGTGTTTCGTCAGATGGCCACAGACACTCCTTTTTATGTAGCTGTAATGTCTTCGGACGTATAATGTCCCCTCAAAAGTGGAATAAGCTTTACAAGTCTGACAGGTTTTCATTTTGTGATGGGTGCTGTCTTTCTTCATCTACATGACCACAAGCATTTTATATCAGGCCTCACTGGGCCTCTCACATTACTAAACCACAGTCAGTTTGCATATTGGCTGGGTCTGCTTTAGGAAAACAGTCATCTTAGGTGGCGAGAACAAACTGTATTACCTCATTCTGTGATGCTATCAGTTGTTTATGCATATAGGTAGCGAAATTCAATTTAAAATTCAATATGCAAAATGGCAATGCAATATTCAAAACGACAACGCAATATTCAAAATGGCAATGTATTTCTGTATTTAAATTTACATTTTCCATTACCCATACGTGCAAAAGGAAAATGAAAATGAAATTATATAATTTACATTTGCCATTTCCAACAGTAGTCTTTCAGGGTGCGAATTACGGGGGGTTTGGGGGGGTCTGCCCCCCCTAAAGAAGGCTTTATCCCCCCTGATGGACGTCAAAACTAGATGTAGGGGGGGTCAGATAGAAAGAAGGCTAGCCTAGCATAATATGGAGATTTACTTGTAAATATTGATATGCATTTCTATAGCCCTAACTGATTTTAAAATATAATTTTTGCAGCTCCTGAAATGGGTCGTATTGACAGTACCTGAGCGGTTGAAGAATATGCTACAGTGCTCATTCAAAGACGTGCATTTATTGCTTGGACGGAGCAAGAACACCTAAAATGCACGTGTAGATTCAGTCGAGTGATAAAGTTTACCCTATTCAACTTAATGCTGCTGAACTGAATTTATGGAGCAAACTATTTGCTAAAATATCCATAATATTAACAGCACCGCTGAAATACAAGCGCGCGGTTCTGTCAGTCAGATGCTCGTGAAAGCTGCATGTGTTTCTATAACAAACACTGTGTTTCCTTTCTTTCAGAATCATCATTGGCTGGTAGAAAGACAAAAATAGGTTACATAAAAGTTTTTACCTAAAAATGAAGGTAAGGTAAAGGTGTGAATAATTACATTTTAGACACATTGTCAGTGTATTTTCTCACCAATGAAAATAAAGCCCTATGAGAACTGCGTCTCAGATCAACACACAGCGGTGTTTCATTAATGGATCCACGTTTTAAAATTAATCAAGTGAATCAATGATTCAGTGAACCATTCATCTCCTGAAATGGGTCGTATTGACAGTACCTGAGCGGTTGAAGAATAGGCTACAGCACATTCAAAGACATGCATTTATTGCTTGGACTGAGCAAGAACTCATGCACGTCTTTGAATGTGCTGTAGCCTATTCTTCAACCGTATTCTTATATTTAGTCGAGTGATAAAGTTTACCCTCTTCAACTTAATGCTGCTGAACTGAATTTATGGAGCAAACTATTTGCTAAAATATCCATAATATTAACAGCACCGCTGAAATACAAGCGCGCGGTTCTGTCAGTCAGATGCTCGTGAAAGCTGCATGTGTTTCTATAACAAACACTGTGTTTCCTTTCTTTCAGAATCATCATTGGCTGGTAGAAAGACAAAAATAGGTTACATAAAAGTTTTTACCTAAAAATGAAGGTAAGGTAAAGGTGTGAATAATTACATTTTAGACACATTGTCAGTGTATTTTCTCACCAATGAAAATAAAGCCCTATGAGAACTGCGTCTCAGATCAACACACAGCGGTGTTTCATTAATGGATCCACGTTTTAAAATTAATCAAGTGAATCAATGATTCAGTGAACCATTCATAAAGGCAGTCACTTGCTTTGTTTCTGAATCAATCAGCCATTTGAACGAATCGATTGAATGAATGATTGAATGACTCACTTAAGACAGGGATTTGCCGCCACCTACTGGCGCATTTTAGTTTTATATTCAGAGTATCTTTTCTTTTTCAAATAATTTCATATTTCACTATTTATTTGTATTTTTGTATGTTGAATTAAAATATTTCTTTCTAAGGCTACATATATTTCAGCTACCTTTTATTACCTGTCTATTCAGTGTTTTTTTCTAAATTAACACAATGATAACTATTATCTTTAATAATAACTTTATCTTTAATCGGCACATGATGTACATGTTAATTAGTTAATTAATCTCATTAATCATTCATTTGAGATTCATTTGATTAATTAATCGGCACATTATGTAATACATATTTTTTAAATAATCACTTGACAGCCCTTTAAAACATAAAAAAATCCCAAAATTTTTACGCTTTATAAGTTGCTAAATTAAAATGAAAATGTATAACACAAATTGATTTGATATGTGTAACATGTCCAAGCAGAAATGGTAGCAAAATTATCATTTAAATGCTATTTGTCCTAAATGCATTTAGACTAACAGTTAGAACACTTAGGATTGCATTTTCATCATGACGCCGTGGGATATTTGTAGCAAAATTCAATTTGAAAATGCATTCCGAGCTGACCACACCCACCCTCCGGCAATCATTGCTTCAGGGCAGGAATTGGCAAAAGCGTGTTACGTTTGGATCATTCGAAACATGGAGGCTGGAGATCTGATAAGATCGTTGAATTCACTGGCAGATGAAGTGGAGCGTGAACAGAGAAATATATGAAGAATACTCCATGCTAAAATCAAACGTTCGAACGACCGACCGACGATCAAACGTCAAACCGAACGTCTATCCGAACGTCTTGAGCTTTGAGCATCTCACACTGCGGGTGACCCACGTGACATCAGCGTCTTGAAATTAGCTGTTTTTTAAACATTTAAGAAGCCAAGCTGCTGTGTAAAGACTATAAATGGACATTACAAGCATTACAATAAAGATATTTTATACCTAAAATAATACTCAATCATTTCCTGCATCCTGCTATACTTCCCTGAATAAGTCTTTAAATGTGTTGTAGGCTATTCTAAGTCGTTCTGAGCAATAAATTGAAAAGGCTCCTACCTGTATATGACTAAACAAAATAACATGTAGTTTACTTGAGGTTCTGTTATAAATGTGTCTATTAGAAACATTAATTTAAATTAAATAATTATGCAAAAAATTGTTTGAAATTAATTAAGACTTCCCGAGTTTTTGAACGGAAGTCCTGAATGACTGTTATTAAAGGTCATTTAATGACTTTTAATGATTTTCAATGCCCCGCAGAAACCCTGCCTTTGTTGAAAAAGTAAATAAATCATTTTAATTATGTTTAATTGTTATAACACTTTGCAGTAACAATATTATATATTACAGTAAAGTGGTAGCTTTAATTACGGCATCTACTAGTGATGTTCGTTTCTTGAACGAATCGTTCTCTTGAGCCGGTTCTCAGGAAGTAACCAGTCGAGCCGGTTCATAAATCGAACTGAATCAAACTTTAGCTCCGGGTTGATGACGCAGGACGCACAGCCGAAGTAGCACGTCCAACTCAAAAAGAACCGAATGAGCCGGTTCAACCAACTGTCGAAGTCTGCCGAGGATTACCGAGGACTCAACAAGAACCGAATGAGCCGTGGCGAAGTTTGCCGAGGATTACAGAAGATTCTGATGAGTGAGTTGACAATACTGTGCAAGTCTGAGGCGCGTACTGGAAATATGCGTATTATGATTGTTATTAATTTACATTTTATTTTTAAAAAATCTTTTTTTTTTCAGAAATCTTTCTGTCGAGTGATGTAAATAAATTTTACAATAGTTTATTGTGCATGCATATTATATTTAAAGTTGCTTAAGCAAGGAGTTTATAAGACTGGTTTATTCATTCTTTATAATGTAGACATGTAGAACATATCCACGTTTGTGCATCAATGTCTGTAATGTGTGCTGTAGGTTCGAAACTTTTAGGAATCTTATCCAAGTTGTAGGCTAGTCAATATTGGTCAGTCAGTCATATCTGAGGATCCCCGACTGAAACTGTGACCACAAACACCATTAACTTAAGTGAATTATATGGCAAAAATCAGCAATATGCTTTCACACAAATAACTTTATTTTTGAATGTTTCAATATGCGTTGACACAAATTACTTATTTGAATTTTTCATTGATACAACATAGCACTGAGTTGTTAGAAAAGAAATGCGTATCGTTATTGCTTGATGATGTCAGGAACCGATGAATCGGCTTTTTGAACCGGTTCAATGAGCCGATCTGTCCGAAAAGAACCGGTTCGCGGAAATGAGCATCACTAGCATCTACTAGCAGGAGATGCCTGCATGCAAGAGAAAAGTTCCAGAAAACAGTTTAAGCCTAAAGCTGCCCGATCCTGTTCTTGGAGAGCTGCCTTTCTGCAGTATTCAGTTCCAATCCTGTTCCAACACACCTGCCTGTAATTATCAAGTGTTCCTGAAGATCTTAATTGGCTGGTTCAGGTGTTTTTCATTACGGGAGGAGCTGAACTTTGCAGGAAGGTAGATCTGGGCAACCTTGGCATAAAGCCTTCCAAACAGCTGCAAAGAGGAATTCAATGTGAAATAGCTCGGTATGGTTCATAGCATATTTATTTAGCGATAGCTTTTTCCAAATAATATCATTAAATGAAATCACTACACTATTCTGGTTTGCTTAGTTGACCGTGGGTCTGCTGCACCTGTGGCTCTCTCCACTTCAGGGTCAATCATACTTGGCAGTCAAAAGCAAGTGCCCTTGATTTCTGAACTCTGTTGCAAGTGTAAATTATTTTGTCAGCAGTGCTGTGACACTGTACCTGCACTGTATTTCTGGGCTAACAACCCAGGAAGCAATTAGTAATTGTTTGTTTTGATTTTTTATGTTTTGAGTGTTCGTGCATAACACTCCAGACATGAGTTGAGAGCCCGTAGTAGGACAGCATGGCCTTATCTCAGTGGGATCCACTCGACAGGGGGTCTGCTCATACTTGGAACAGCTAATACCATGTGACATTTCTGCGTCTACTGCAATTTGCAAGATTTTTCCCAGGAAAACAGGAAATTAGGTTCACATTGCTTAGCTGAATATCAGGATGTTGCTAATAAACTCCAACTGCTGGCTGTATATTTAATACATTCTTGTGATGCTTTCAAGTCATTTGTTTGGGATTTTAAAGCTTTTAAAAATGTAATCAGGTAGTCTGTCTTATAGAGACAAGCTTGGCCAATCAGATTTGAGAACCAGAACTAATTGTTGCACAGTACAGTCTAAAATTCTAAAATTGAAATTATATAAAGTTAGAATAAATTGCTTATAAGCTTTTGTTGGCCAGAGAATGTTTGGCATTTCTGTATGATACTTTTTACATCTTTAATGTTTCATTGTTTTGTTTCCTTTTTTTTTAAACTTTATTTATTTATTTAGTCATTTAGCAGACGCTTCTATCCAAAGTGACTTGCAAATGAGGAGGATAAAAGCAGTCAAAACTAACAAAAGAGCAACAATATTATAAGTGCAAATGACAAGTCTCGGTTAGCCTAACGCAGTACACATAGCAAGGTGTATATATATATATATATATATAATACATATATATATATACACATACACGCACATACATACACAAAAACAAGTAGATAGAATAGAAAAAATAGAAAGCTAGTGTTTGTTAGTTACATATAAGATACATATAGATAAAGTAGAATTAAAATAGAATAGAAAGTGCTAGAGTTAGAGGGTCAAATAAAGGTGTACACAGTAAAATAATTTTACTGAAAAGCCTGTAATAGTTTAATCCCACTGTTACCCCACACAATATAAATGTGTGTCAGCGTATAATAGCTTTTTGAAGCTAAAACTTAACAATTTGTGCTTGTATAGAAATAACATAATTACATAATATTCACTGGAGTAAAAAAAAAACGTGACAAACAGCCTTGGTCTCCCTTGTTGTACTAATAAACGCAAATGGCCCTCTCTATCGTGATTGTAGTTGCTCTCAACTGCTCATGGGTAATTCTGTTTACCATTCATCTCTATGGGATTCTCGTTCATAATAAGCTATATCATATCATATATCTTCCTGGTTTCATACACAGTTAAACGCGAGGTGTAACAAAAGGGTCACGGCTGTTCCTCGCAGTTCCACAGACGACCATAACATCCATAATTCCTATTGTGGTTCACATTTCTGACCGTATAGAGACGCGGGAGTGCCGTCTGGTGATTAATGACCCTGCCAATAACGAGAACCTGACTGGAAGGAGACCATAGCCGCTCACAGCCATCGTTCTGGAGACTCTTTGCGCGTGTGTAGCCGGTGGGAGGAGCCGCTTTCCTGCGATTGTCTGTCTGCGCTCGCGCTGCGCGCATTCCTCTAAAGTTGCGTTCTCGAGACATACTGCGTCGCAGAGGATTGCGCGCCGAGACAGTCACACTTGTTTCTGCCATCAAGCTTTCTTTTGGTTCCTTTCAAGATGACAGAAGAAAAGAATGTTCGACATTTAAAGCTGGTATGTGAGTGTGTGGTCTCATATCACGCTGTGCTGTAGTTAGTTGCGCTTTGGACAGGATTTCAACTGAGAATGAAGGTAGTTTAATGCTTCCTGAAGTAACCTAAAAGCGGAGAAGTTTGAATAATTCCGTAAACCAGGGTTGTGCTGCGAAACCTACCGAGCTGCTTACCTAGACAGTGTTTTGGGGCATCGTAAGCGCTTGGAAATGCTGTCTAGGTAGTGGGCTCGCTAGATATTGAGAAACAGCGCTGTAGAGTCGCTGTGTTTTACTTCTTAACCTGCCTGTTCTCTTCTGCACCGTGTTTCGACGCTATTATTGGATGTGTCTGGATGAACGTGTGTTTGGAGATGCTGACTAACATCGTATCGTCATTTTAGCAGTGATGTTCTCCTGTAGACAGAGATAAATGAATGATTAGTGTTATATAGGCTACCATACTCTCATAATCTGAATGTTTGGGGGATTTGCGCAGATCGCTATCATAGCGACAATACATGCATGTATTTTTTATGTTTCGCTGAAGCACTGAGCGTTTCATTTACTATGGACTTAACATTAAAAGTATTGAAAATAATACAATGGCTTTAAATTAATCTTGTCTTTCACTTGCAAATTAAGATCACATTGGAAAGTTTCTATTTTTATGTATTCATTTATTGAATTTCTTTTTCTAACTATTTTGGAACTATTTTTAAGAGCAGATATGTGGTTCTTAACTTGGGGTCCGGGGCCCACTAGGGGGCCTCGGTAAACCTTCAAGGGACCACAAAATGTAAAATATTTAAAAAGAAATATTGCATAATAAAAAAAAACACATCAATGCTATATAAGTGTTACACATAATTTGCATCTGATTTCTTTTTTTCAGAGAAAGATTAGTTTAACGTGCACTAGCTAGTTCTCAATCAAAAATTGTTAGCGGATGTGAAACATTTTGTTTTGTTGATTTGTTTTTTTTCAATGATATTTACACATTGTTTCTTTTAAAAATAGGTTAAAGGGGTCATATGATGCTATTTTAAAGATCAGTATTTTGTGTATTTGGCGTAACAGAATATGTTGACATGCTTTAATGTTCAAAAAACACATTATTTTTCAAATACTGTACATTATTGTAGGTCCTCTATGCCCCGCCTCTCTCAAACGCGTCGTTTTCAACAAAGCCCCCTCCTTTGACAAGCGCAGTCTGCTCTGATTGGCCAGCTGACCCAGTACATTGTGATTGGCCGAACACCACAAGCACGTGTCGGAAATGTAACGCCCCTTACCATAATCGCTTCAGCTTTCAAAGTAAATATCAAGACAGTTAATAATGTCGTTAGTTTTACCAACAGAGTCGCGTGACAGACACCGTGATGATGCAGTACACAAGCCGCGGTTAAGACAGCTGACGTGCTATGATTTCTGACAGGCAGTTCACTCTCCTGTGATGTGACCCTGTTCCCCTCACACACACGACGCGTTTCTCTGCGCTGCGCAAATCTCAGCATTTGAACAGTTAATACTTAAACTAATAACAAAACATACTTACAGTCGCTGATTCAGAAGCACCAGATTGTCATAGCAAAGTCGGAATTTACCCTTTTTTTTTTTTTTTAGAAATGGCCTTTGTGCACAGCCAGCCTTGTACTCTTCTAGGTTAAAAAAAACTGTTGTCCATAAAATGCGTTGCACAAATTTGAACATCTGGGTTGTGCTTTTCCGTTGTAAATAAATCTTAACCAATGATTCCTAATTGTATCTACTTCCGGAAGGCCAAATAAAGTGCTTTTGCTTTCGCACTGAATCACACAACGTCTCCCTGACATGCTGCTTCAACACGACTGCTGTTCCTGAAACCACGCCTCCTTTCTTTACGTGCACATTTGGGCTGCATTATGCTAATATTTCCACATAGTGATGTAGATATGTGGGGGCGTGTTAGAACGAGCCGTTTTAGGTAGGTGTGGCTGACTCTTAACTTTTTATAAAGAATATCTCTTTGGATTTGAGACTTTAGTGTTTGCAACTTTACAGATCTCCTTTATGCACCAAGAGCTTGTAACACTCCAAAGAGAAAGGAAAAATTGAAATCGCATCATATGGCCCCTTTAAAAGCTACCTAAGCAGAGCGAGAACTGTGTTTAAAGAACATATAAGCAGATAATTGTAATCAGCTGTTGTGCATAGTTTTAATAAAATACATTTTAATAAGTTCTATGGAAGAAAAAAAAGCTCACCTGCTATAAACAAGTTGAGAACATGTTTTCACTCTAAAAGAGTGTTGTTAGTAGTTGTAGTGTGTTGTTTTTAGTAGCATTACTCACTAACGTTTGAGATCGTAGGAAACTCGTGTTACTTCTTTTTCGAATCAGAACTTAAATCCATCAAAAGCTGTTTGGATCAGTTTTGATCTCAGGATTCCAGTGTAATTGTTTTCATACCTCAGCTGTTTTTGATTTGTAAGTGATTGTTTACACATCGTTATACAATATAAAGTCTATTGTAAATGTGGGTTTTTGTCGAGCTTTCATCAAAGGCTGTCAGAGTCCCTTAACAGAAAGCAGGTATTTGGGGGTTGTTTGTTCCGCTGGCATGCAGAACACCCTGTAGGCAAACCCTGAGTTGAAGGTCATTAAAATGTCATTTAGCAGCTGTCAGTTTTAAAAGATTATGTGGCAGATTGATCTGATTTGTTGAAAGAGCACTACTGTTGGCTAACATAACTTACACGCTAAACCATTTTAACATTTATGACTAGAATTCATAAAAGTGATCTTTAGTGGCATGTACAGCATGGCTGTCAGTCCCTTCACGTTCTTTCATACAGGCTTAGATTACTGCCAGCTAAAGTAGGGATGGTTAGCTCTTAAAAAAACATGACTTTTATTCCACTGCAACTCTCTGAGCAAAACAAACTGAGTGTACACTTGTTTTGAAGGCACCTCTTTTTTACACTCCTGTGGCTCATGACATGACACGTTCTCTCAGCTGAATTACACATGAATAACAGCGTAATTAGATGATGTGAGGTGCTGGGTAACAGAAAGCTGAAATGGGCTGAACTGTGCTTCTTTTTTTGCCCTCGCCATTGTTTTTGTCTCTAGGGCATGAACAAAAGTATGATGGACTATTGTGTGGTCAAAGGGCAACCACAAAATGCCATTTTGTCATTTAATTCTATAATTGTAATTGCGCCTACTGGAAAAAATACATCACTCTAAACCCGAAAAGTAAATTGAATGCCTTTTTAGCTGAAAGCACTGTTGTTTTAATTAATCCATTTATTTTTGATTTGGTTATATATTGCAACAGCATGCAAGGCTAAAAAAATGTGAAATATATTTAAAAGTTTATTTTTGTTTGTTTGTTTTTTTTAATCTTGAGGAACCATCATTGACCAAACAGACATTGTTGTCAACTTGATTAAAAATGTTATTAAAATACTATTATATTTTAAAATAGCTGTTTTCTTTTTTAATAGATTTTAAAATGTAATTTATTTATATTATTATATTATATAGCGTCATTACTCCAGTCTTCAGTGTCGCATGATCCTTCAAAATCATTCTAATATGCTGTTTTGCTGCTCAGGAAACATTTAAACATTTATTATTACCTGTGTTGGAAAAGAAAATGTGATATACTTTTTAGGGTTTCTTTTAAATTAATTAAAAAAAAAAATTCTATATCATAATGCATGTATGTACTGTCACTTTTGATCAATTTGAATGCATCCTTGCTGAATAAAGTTAATTTCTTAAAAAAAATAATGTATAAGTATTCTGACTATACATATCTACCAGCCCTATTCATAACCATATAGTATGAGTAAATGATACATGTGCATTGTAACTATGCACTATACATTTGTTACTATGCTTAAAATGCATTGCAATTCCTAAATCAGGAATGTGGCAGTTTTACCTCCCTTCGTTGGAAAAAACAGGCAGGTGTGGCTGTATTTTCTAAGTTTGCATTGTTGTCAGCATTCCATGAGGAACTCTGTTAGAACCACTATAAACAGAAACAATTACTTTTTCACAAAATTTAGAGCTTGCACCCTTCCTGATCGGTAATAGTTAGTGATATTTTTAGTCTACTGTACATGCAACATTTTTGTCCAATACTGAAGTTTATGTTTCTTCATCTCTCACCCCATTATTTGTCCCTGATGATGAAATTATCTTTTGCATTCACTGTGGTCAGCTATACAGAGTTTCCTGCACCGCTATTCAGCCGCTGCTGATTCTTCGCGGCAAAATAAATTATATTTCACCTGCTTTGCTTGCAGGCTGAATTGAATGAGAGGAGATAAAAATGTGTTGCACAAAACTTGGACAACATGTCTTTTTTTGGATTGTCTTCGCCGACTGCATTCAAAACCAACCACACAAGCAGTGTCATTTGATAATATATTAGCTATATTAACCGTTTTGGTGGGAATTATCAAAGCAGCAGTAGCAAACACTACAGCTACATCATATGGCCTCAAATTCAGCTCACATAGAGCTCTGTTGAGAGCCTCTAGAGGGGCCGGCTGGGGACTGCGTCTGGATTGGACTGGCTCTGAGAGAAGCGTGAAGGGTACATTTTGCACAGTCCCTACCAAACGCCACGCTGATCGTGTCTGCTCACGGAGGAGACACGTAAATCTCAGTGCTTTGTGGTGTAAGGTCGTTGTGTATCTAATGAAGATGTTGCATGTTGATCAGACGCTCCCAATCACATGTTTTATTCAGGGTGTAATGATTCTGTTTAAATTCTTGGTTATTTCTCAGTGTCATACTGTGTATTCATGAGACATGTGGGTATCAGGATGGTCCTGATGTTGACCCATGGTTTGTTTGTGTGATTCACAGTCCGCTCAAGCACATCGCATTAAGGGTGCTTTCACACCGTAACAGACGTTTGTAGATCGAGAAGCTCTCGGCCCCGCCCCTCTCGTCACATACCCCCATCGCCCCTCGCAGGCCGGGGGGTACTCACAAGCCTGCGCTCTACTCCCCCCCTCCCCCCTTCGCGGGGAGCCGATCACGGCGGCCGTGGTGTACCTGGGGGAAGGACAGACAGACGAGGCGAGGAACAGGAGACGGAAGGATGAGGAGAGACAGAGACGAGAGAGGGGAGAGAGGAAAAAAAAAATCTTGTTCCGGTTCCCAGACACAATGCCGCTCAGCCCTCCACCAGCTGGGTAAGCTCTTCCGTGATGTCAGGCGGCGGCACTGGATAGGCCTTGGTGGACAGCGACTCTCGTGTTTCAACCATGTTCTTGATGGAATCTTAAATTGTCTGATTCGGTCTGATACCCTACATTAATATTATATGCTAGTACCATTTAAGCGTACTTCAATATTCAGTTCAATTAAGCACACTTCTTTTTTCACAAGAGACTAGAAAAACGGTCGGCAGTGAGTTTGTCCGCCCCCTCGGCAACTCCCTCCAGCACACCGCCTCGAGCGTCCATGGCGGCAGACTGCTCCGCCATGCTGGATGGCACCGCGGACTCACCACAGCTGCGAGGGATCTCTGGCAGTGGGCCCCTACTTCCTCCCGGGTTTCGGCACCAATGTAACAAACGTTTGTAGATCAGGAAGAAGGAGGCGGGAACCGGCGAACATTTAAACCAAACTTTAATCAAATAAACAAACACAAAATAGCGCACAAACAAAACCAAAACACAAAATAAACTCCAGGCCTGGTCCTCTCTCGTCTTTCACTGTCGTCACTCCTCCTTTTTATCCTTCCGTAGCTCCTCCGTGAGACTCGAGACCGGTGAGTGGTGCAGGTGTCGCTCATTATCAATTACTCCACCGGCC
>NW_015505985.1:47126-47327 GCF_001515645.1 Sinocyclocheilus grahami | reverse complement strand
CGAGCCTCCATGGCGGCAGACTGCTCCGCCATGCTCGATGGCACCGCGGACTCACCACAGCGGCGAGGGATCTCTGGCAGTGGGCCCCTACTTCCTCCCGGGTTTCGGCACCAATGTAACAAACGTTTGTAGATCAGGAAGAAGGAGGCGGGAACCGGCGAACATTTAAACCAAACTTTAATCAAATAAACAAACACAAAA
>NW_015505985.1:20612-36130 GCF_001515645.1 Sinocyclocheilus grahami | reverse complement strand
TCCATGGCGGCAGACTGCTCCGCCATGCTCGATGGCACCGCGGACTCACCACAGCGGCGAGGGATCTCTGGCAGTGGGCCCCTACTTCCTCCCGGGTTTCGGCACCAATGTAACAAACGTTTGTAGATCAGGAAGAAGGAGGCGGGAACCGGCGAACATTTAAACCAAACTTTAATCAAATAAACAAACACAAAATAGCGCACAAACAAAACCAAAACACAAAATAAACTCCAGGCCTGGTCCTCTCTCGTCTTTCACTGTCGTCACTCCTCCTTTTTATCCTTCCGGAGCTCCTCCGTGAGACTCGAGACCGGTGAGTGGTGCAGGTGTCGCTCATTATCAATTACTCCACCGGCCACGCTCCGTTCCCACGGCTCTCGGCCCCGCCCCTCTTGTCACACACACCTGGCTCGTTGTTTCGGAACCTGACGCGTTTCCCCCCTTAGCGCGGTTCGTTTGGGCATATGTGAACACGGCAATCGCGGCCGGATCCGTGCCAAAACAATCGGTCCGAGATCGCTTGAACGAGGTGGTCTCAGCTCGATTAAGAACAAACTCTGGAGCGGTTCGGTTGTAGTGAGAAAGCAATCCGATCTAATGGACCAAGGAACCTATATCACAATGTATAATGGGTAATTACGTAAGTTCCGTGAAAAGCATTAGCTTTGTTGTTTTGCTAATACTTCAAAATTAACCTGTGAATGTATTTCTATCCACCAGTGTGGGTGAGCACGTCTTCGCCATTCAAAATCAAAGCGCACTTTTTAATTTTATAATGCCATCTTATTGCTCTTCTTCCTAGGTGCATTTTAAAAATGTTTTGCCGATGAATCCTGAACTCCTGCTCAAAATGATAAATTAATATAAGGACAGCTACAAAAAAAAAGCTGTTGTCATTCCATCCTGACGGATGACAGCCGTGACAGCTAAGTGGAATCCCGGAAAATAAACCGTGGAACTTTGACCAATGAGACAACAGTTTACTCGCGCGTGACTTGTATTAACAAATTTGGTCCATTTAGAAACTTTGCCGTGTGAAAGTGAACCGCACCAAGAATAAAAAGCAACATTGTAATAATTTTAATCCCTGTTTCGGAAAACAAAGCAATCGATCTACAGGTGTGAAAGCATGCTAAGACTTATGTCATATAAAATAAATGAGTATCAACACAACTATCTGTTGATTAATTTGAGCTGCAGACATGCAGCAAAACAAGCAGGTTTTAGACAGACTAGCTCTTGTTCTTTCATAAACAAGTCTCATATTTTAGAAGTAGGGCTAGGCAAAATAGGTGCCTTCTGGTGATATGTATTTGCTCTAAAATGGCTTGAAAATGGTTGCTGTTATTGAGAAGCTTCAAAACTAATTTTGCACGATATAAAACCAGTTAAAATAAATCATGTTTTCTACACTGTTTTGTTCTGAATGGGCATATTGAAAATTATATTTAATGCAAAATTATACTTAATTAGTTTTACACTGCCGTACAAAAGTTTAGGGTCAGTTTTTTTTCTGAACATAATTTAAAAAGATTATTCAGCTAGGACACATTTAATCACATTTAAAATGTTACAAAAGATTTACATTTCAAATAAATGTTGAACTTTCTATACCTCAAAGAATCCCAAAATTAAAAATGTATTACAGTTTCCACAAAATTATTATTGCCATCCACATATTAGAATGATTTCTGAAGGATCATTTGACATGGAATACTGGAGCAATGGCTGCTAAAAATTTAGCCTTGCATCACAGGAATAAATTACATTTTAAAATATATTTAAATGGAAAAAAGTTGTTTTAACATTCTAATAATAGTTCACAATTGTACTGTATTTGTAAACAATAAATGCAGCCTTATTGAACATAAGAGACTTTAAAAACATCTTATTGACCCCAGACTTCAACACAGTAGTGTATATCCTGAAAGTTTTTTATGGTTTTTAATACACAGAGCGTTATATTATTCACACAGTAATCACAATCAAGAGAAACAATGCATCAAATGTTTGTTGATTCTCATGCACAGCAAACTGAAAAAAGAACACTGATTGACATGACAACAGAAGATACTCAATCAGTTGTTTTTTGTTTGATGTAGTTGTTTTCGGGACCATATTTTTGCATTCTTCATCTAATTAGCATAACTAAACTACTTCTGCTGTATGGTTCCAATTGGAAACTTTGTGAACTAAATCAAGTCTAAGATTGAATCTTCCCATAAAAACAGCCAATGCGATGCTGTCACTATTCCTCACTGCTGCGCACCTCTGAGCTACACCGGATGTTTTCACTTTGCCTCTGGTCCTTGGACTTCTCTGTACCGCCTCTAACTTTCAGCTTATGTATGTCACATTTCTGAGTGTATCCTGAAAAAATAATGAGGCTTAATTGGATTTTCTGCCCATGTTGATCTCCATCCTGCCATTCTCAGAGAGCTGTGAGACGTGAAGTGAGATAGGCAGTTGACTCTCACAGGACCGCTGACCCTGGGGGCAGGTGCTCATGTACAGGCTGTTCCACTGCAGCTTTACCACTTCCCCCAGCAAACAGCAGCTCTGCAGGAAATGGGCTCTGGTCTGTTCAGTGCCAGACAAGTCTCTGTAGAAACCCAAACCACTAACACATCCATTTCAAATCATGGGATTGTAAATCATTTGGGAAGCTTTAGACCATCTGAAAAGCTGTTATAATTAGTAGTGACAGACTGAATTTGTGGACTTTATTACAATTTCTGTGCTCATTTTAAGGAAAAACTCTGAAATGCATTTAAACTTGGCCTTTGAGACTAGTCATCATTTATGTTGTCAGATTATGTGAAATTTGATCCATCAGGAACATAAATGATTAGATCTTCAGTTGACCAGATGTTGTTCTCTGTCAAGGTCTTTTGCCCTTTCACAAATGAAGGCCTTAAAAGGTCTTAAATTGGAGCAGAAAGTCTTAAATTCATAGTCATTGCATTAAATATTTTATGCATTGCAGAAGTTAATATCTTGCGTATTTTTGTCTTATTTTCCAGTATACGTATCTAGCTAAATCAACATATCTGCTGATATGCAAATTAACATGAAGTCTTGTTTTCTGAGAAACTGAACATAATTGAAGTAAGTCTGTGCATAAAATAAGAACAGATAACTTGCTTTCCATTTGGATTTTCCATTTGAACACTGGAACATATTTGTTTTTGGTTTAATCATAATTTTTTATTAATTTGTCAGAAAATTATTTGCTTCTCAATATATTTTGATTAAAAAAAAACTTGACAAAAATACTGAGGAACAACATCACTTTTTTTGCAGTGTGAGCAGAAGCTACAGAAAAAAAAGATTGAAAAAATAAGTTGGGTAAACTATATGGAAAAGTTATTTCCATATTATAGTTAAGTTATTTTTTGTAAAATGAATTAAAAAGTAATGGAGATTGGTTGGAAGTTGTATTTTCAAACTTTGAAGAATTGCTAATACGACTCATGGTGCACTTTCTGGACATTTACATTTAGATAACATATTGACATATCTGTTCCCTTTAATATATTCCTTAAATTTTCTTTAATTTGTCTTAAAGGGATAGTTCACCCAAAAATGAAAATTATGTTGTCATTTACTCACAAGTTGTTCCAAACCTGTATGAGTTTCTTTCTTCTGTTGAGCACAAAAGAAGGTATTTTGAAGAATGTTGGTAACCAAATTTTTACTAGTAGCCATTGACTTCCATAGTATTTTTCCCCTACTATGTAAGCCAGTGGCTTCCAGCAACTGTGGTTAACAACATTCTTCAAAATACCTTCTTTTGTGTTTAACAAAAGAAAGAAACTCGTACAGGTTTGGAACAATATGAGGGTGAGTAAATGATGGCAATTAAAAAATTTTGGGTAAACTATCCCTTTAAAAAGGCCTTAAATTTACCTTCATCAAACCTGCAGAAACCCTGTCTATGTTGTTTGACACCCTGATATATAGTGTATACACTGTACAGCTGTGAGCACATCAGAACGACCCGCATCTGCTCCGTCTCTGTGCTGGTGGAGGCAGAAGTGAGCATATGGGACTAATCGGCTGTGCTGCCGTGGAGGTGGAGCCAGGCGAGAGGTCAGGAGTTTTCTGCGGCAGCTGAGGTAGGCTCCCGCTGTGGTTGTTAAGAGCCAGCTGCCGTACCCATACACATGTGTGTGTCCGCCTGCATCCTGTGATCTCACCTGGCACGGTGGTCAGGCAGTGGCGTCATCCACCCTCACCCCAGAACCTCGTTCTCCAGGGCGAGACAGGGTGGAGCGTGGCTTAGCGTTATGATTATAGACACACAAAGTGTGCATTTCAACTCTAGCAGACACACAAGTGCACCTTTTTTACTGTATAAATATAAGCATTGTCACAGATACTTACTTTGATCCTGTAAGAATATACGAGGTGTTTCCTACGCCGATAATGAATCTACAGTGCAGCAAAGAGATATTTTTGCAGTGTGAGGAGCTGAATGTGATAAAAAAAGATGTTCTGCAAAGAAAATAAATAGACCGCATATCTTTCTTTGAGTTGTCACAATTGGCTGCACACAAAAACAAACTGATTCACAAACTAATGACTCTTTTGAGCTGGGAATATGTAATGAATCATTCAAAAGACTAACAAGTTATTGCTCGCTTAAGTATTTGTTGAATCTGTTGGAATTAACATACTTTTATTCCAGAATAATGCATTAAATTGATCAAATGTAAAGACATTTACAATGTTATAAATGATTTCAATTTCAAATAAATACTGTTTATTATATATATAAATGATCATAGAAACCTTTTCTATGAAAACATTGAGCAGAACACCTTTTTTAATAAGAAATGTTTCTTGAGCAGCAAATCAGCATATTACATGATTTCTGAAGGATCATGTGATACTGAAAAATGGCTGCTTTGCCATCACAGGAATAAATTGAATTTTAAATATATTAAAATAGAAAATAGTAAAACATTTATTTGTTACAATATTTTACAATATAACTGTTTTGCTGTAGTTTTGAGTAAATGAATGCAGACTTGGTGAGCAATAGAGACTTATTTTCTAAAAACATAAAAATAATCTTTACAATTTTGAAAAGGAAGAGTATATGACATGACTTTCACTTAAAGTCCACATGAAATGGCATTCGCAGTGTATTAATGTCTATAATGTGAAATATTATTCAGATTTATCCAAATAGAAAATAGAAAGTTACTACATTTTGAATAATGATTATGTAAAAAAAAAAAAAAAAGAATATATTTTTTAAGAATAATGTATGCTGGTGAATCATGACACATTTAGGAAAGACCAGAAACATTTTTTAAGTAAATACAGGTAATTTTGATTCCATGTTGACTTTGAATTAGTATTGACACTCAAATGCTGTACAGGCTGTGACATGCACTCCGGAGACCTTAGTAGCGTCAGCAGTCCAGATTTCTGCATGCACGTCATCTGCTCTTCCTCACCTTTCGCATGTTTACTTTGACTCTCAGCAGAAGGAGCTCTGCACATTTAAGCTGAGCTCCGTGGATTTACAGCCCTTTGTTAGGAATACAGGCAGAGGCTCAGAGAGCAGGTAGGAGGAAGTGAAGGGATGAAGAGCTAACTCGCTCACACTTACTCACTTCACCATCATGTGAACACAGAGAACAGGGACTCCTACGCTCTCTGTCGGCTCAGTAACAGCCCAACTTAAGGCAGAGCAGGATTATAGAGCATGACTGAAAAGCTCTCTCCAATTATGCGATGCATAATCCATGAATTATGAATGCAAACGAGCCATATGTTTGTGTTTCTAGCCATGGAATGCTATCTATAGCTTATTGTTGAAGCATATTTTTCTCAAGCCGTCTGTTTGATGGCTAATTATCTCATGCAGTATAGAAAAAAAACATAGAAATTGATCTGTGCTGAATAACCACTGTGTTTCAGGTGGAGAACACATCAAAACGAATACAGAAAGTTTTGTAAAATAAGCCATATTTTATACACTTTAATAGCATTTAAATATTTAAATCTGATGATAATGTTATTCATGGTTTCTTATGTCAAAAACGTCATAGTTATTGAATTAAACATGGTATTTTTTCTGCTGTGCCTTTAAATTTTTTATATGTAAATGCTGTTTTGATGGGCCAAGCTTGGCATAGGCATTCAGAGTTATACTAAATAGGTGTTGATACGAGCCTGATCTCATGACGAAACGTACCTGTGGGAACTTTTTTGCAAGACGCGAAATATGTATAGCCATATACGCTTCGTGACATATTTGATGTGAAATGTCCACTGAGTGGCGCTAAAAGAGTGTTCGTTTTTTTTTTCCTGGAACAGATGAACGTACATATGGCACATTTCATGTGACGTTGGTTTTGTATGTGTCACCGCAGGTCTGACTTGAAATGTCCATTGAGGGGTGCTATGACTCTAATGCTGCATGACATTTTAAAATAACATACTATCTGCACTACACCTAAACCTACCCGATAGTATGAATAAAAGCGAATGTAATGTAAAAACGCAATCACAAGCATGGCGTTTTAGCTTGTTTTTCGATCTCACATCTTTGAGCTCTTTCATTGTGAGTCATGTTTTTCACGCAATTCGTACCCAAGGATTCCACATCCTAAGTCCAATTCCGTGCCGGATGAGCTACCAAGCAAGCTTGTTACGTCCGGAAAGCGAAACATATGGAGCTGTCATCATAACTGTGCGAAAATGATTACAAGTAGGGCTGGGCGATTTTTCCGATTTTATCGATTAATTCGAATTTAATGTTTTTAAATGTGAAGTGCTCATATTGCGAAGCGCCACTCACACTGAAGGCGCTTTTGTGTAGACAAAGATGCAACGCGGGCAGTGGAATAGGAAAAACATGCAAGAAGATAGGAGTGAACTTCTTTTAAATTGAGCACCGCGTTTTTAGACTGCCGTTTCATGCATGAGACGCTGCAAGAGATGCGAGCTTAACAGTCAAACGTGTCCATGTTTACAAAAAACTCTGGAAAAGCAGCGCAAGCGAATAAAAACTTTGACTACTACTCTGTCTGATATTTCATGTTTGCATCATTGTGACAGGCTAAAAGCTGTTTTTACAGAACATTTATTGTTAATAATAGTCTACTTGTGTTATACCTTCAGTCATTTGAATTTTAACTACCTTGACTTTCTGAACATATAATATGCATAAGACACGTTTGTACAAGATGTAGTTGTAGTTTACATTTACATTTAGTTATTTAGCAGACGCTTTTATCCAAAGCGACTTACAATTGGGGGATACATAAAGCGATTCTTCTTAAAGAGGCAAACAGACACAGGAAGTGCTTGTAATACCAAGTTTTTAGATATTGTTCAAATAAGTACAAGCTAGAAAGAGAAGGAATAAGTAAGGAGAACATTTTTTTTTATGATGAAGTCAAGTAGCTTCGAAAGAGATGAGTTTTCAGTTGTCGCTTGAAAATTGTCAGGGATTCAGCATTCCGGATAGGGGTGGGAAGATCGTTCCACCAGCCAGGAATGGTGAACGAGAATCTTTCATCCATGCCGAGATGTCCGCCAGGCAGCTTGAGATCCGTGCAGCTACCGTTGGATCATCTGGTTGAAATGAAAGATAGAGCTGTGTGTCATCAGCATAGCAATGGTAGGAGAAGCCATGTGCTTGTATGATGGGACCCAGTGATGTTGTGTATATGGAGAAGAGGAGGGGTCCAATAACTGATCCCTGAGGAACCCCAGTGACAAGTTGATGTGCTTTGGATACCTCCCCTCCCCAAGACACCCTGAAAGAGCTACCAGTGAGATAGGATTCAAACCAGCGAAGAGGAATCCCTGTGATGCCCAGTGGTGAGAGGGCAGACAGGAGGATCTGATGATTGACAGTGTCAAAAGCAGCAGATAGATCCAGCAGAATAAGAACTGATGATTTGGAATCAGCTTTTGCAATCCGCAAGGCTTCCGTGACTGACAGTAGCGCAGTCTCAGCTGAATAGCCACTCCTGAAACCTGACTGGTTAGGATCCAGATTGTTGTTCTGTGAAAGAAACAATGATATCTGGTTGAAAACAACTCTTTCGATGGTTTTTGCTATGAACGGAAGGAGAGAGACAGGTCTGTAGCTATCTGTAAGTGAAGTGTTTAATGTAGGTTTTTTGAGCAGTGGGGTTATCCGAGCCTGCTTGAATGCAGTGGGGAAGGTGCCTGTGAGGAGAGATGTATTGATGATGTATGTGAAATGTAGTTCATGCATCTTTTCTGCAAAGATATTTAACAAGTGATTTGTTTAACATTTACATCATGTTGACAACTTCATGTGTGGTGCACTTGGAATAGAATTTTCTTTAACTAGAGTGTTAATAAAGAAAAAGTTACTTGAATCATGTTGTAGTTACATTTTCAAATTGGCTAGTTAAAAACGTAAAAAATCGAGAATCGGTCAAATGTTCTAAAAAAATCTAGATTTAAATTGTTTGCCAAATCTCCCAGCCCTAATTACAAGTGCTCGCTGTTTTACCACCTCTAGCGTTCATATATGTTGGAAACTGCAGTGATATGTACTTGTTGGTACGTATTTTGCATTTTGCGAAAAAGTTCCCACAGGTACGATCTCGTCATGAGATCAGGTTGGTTGATACATAAAATTTAGCTGACATAGTGTACTTATACCCACGAATCTTCAATTGTCTACACAGTACACTTCCAGTCAAAAGTTCGGTGTCAGAATGATTTTATTTTATTATTTAAAAGAAAAAATGTATACATTTATCTAACAATGATACAATTAAATTAATCAAAAGTGGCAGTAAAGTCTTTACAAAAAATTATGTTTTTGTAACATTCTATACCCCAAAGGGGTCTTGTAAAATATTATCATGGTTTCCACTAAAATATTAAGCAGCACAACTATTTTTTTATGTTTTTTTGTTTGTTTTTTTGAGCAGTAAATTAGCATATAAGAATAATTTCTGAAGAATCATGTGACACTGAAGACTGGAGTAATGATGCTGAAAATTCAGCTTTACATCACAGGAATAAATTACATTTTCAAATATATTAAAATAGAAAACAGTTATTTTAAATTGTAATAATATTTCACAATTGTACTGTATTTACTGTAATTTTGATCATTCCTGCCGACCCTTAACTATTGACTAGTAGTGTGCTTTAAAATCAAAAAAGCAAAAAACATTGTTTTCTTTGATTTGGCACCTTTAAGTGTTGAGTTACTTGGAGTTGGACTTCATGGAGCTTCATAAAGCTGATATCCTTGCAAACCACTTGGTCTTATGCTGGCATTTGATCTCCATTGGATCGGCATTGTTTAGTCCGTGGTGAATCCACAGTGTTAACTGTGAGGCCTACAGGGTGTTGAACGAACATAAAATGTAATAGTTTAGACCGTTGTGCTGCTGTACACTGCAATGCCAGAGTCTATGGGAGAAAACCTAAACAGCATGACTGTGATGGGGGGGGGGATAATGGCCCTCTCAACTCAACACAAATGGAAATGCATAAACGAAACAGCAAGACTTTGACATTTCAACAAAAAGAATCAGCAAAACAATCAAAGTCAGCCAAAGAAAACAATGCCTTCTCCCTGCACCATCCCCAGAGGAAATACCAAACATTACAGCAGCTTATAAATAGCATCTCCTACAGCCAAATACAGGAGGGGGTACTACATCTCTGTGGGTCTTTGGAAACACGCCAACATCTCCGACACGTCTGTCTTGCACTTCCCTTGCACTCTTTTCCTTGCTATCTGCCGACCTTCTGCATGAGTTAGCAACCTTGTAACACCTCACAAACAGCCGTTTATTTATTAATAAGCAGCAGCAGCTCTTGTGCAGAGAGTGCTTTTTTTATGTGGGTGCTTCAATGGAGGAGTGTGTGTGGACATTGACCCGAGTGATTGCACAGGTTATCTGAGGTGCCCGATTGTTGGCTGATCACACAGCACCCACAGGGGCACGCATTGTAACACACAGCTGCTAGAGGTGCTAGTATAAGATATATAGATTTAAGAAAGGGCACAAGAACCAGAGCATTCTATTAGTACATGGGTGTTTATTTAACTTACAGCACATGTTCTATAGATTGATTATAATTCAAAATTATTTTTCCTTTTCTAGTTTTAAGCTCCCATTAAAACTGTCTTGGAAACAGTTTTTCCATGCATTCCATGCATTTATTTTCATTATTATTGCTCTCGTATGCTCACCAAGGATTCATTTATTTGATATAAAATACAGTAGTAATACTATGAAATATTATTACAATTTAAAATAACTTTTTTCTATCAACATATTTTTATATATTTTATTTAATATATTTTAAATTGTAAAATGTAATTTATTTCTGTGATGTAAAGCTGAATTTTCAGCAGCCATTCAGCAGCCATTACTTGTGTGATCCCTCATAAATCATTCTAATATGCTGAATTGCATCTCAAGAAACATTTATTAATAATATCAATGTTGAAAACTGCTGTGCTGCTTAATAGTTTTATGGAAACGGATAATTGGTCAGGATTTCTCAGGATTCTTTTGGAAAAATTCAAAAGAACAGCATTTCTTTAAAATAGAAATCTTTTGTAACATTATAAATGTGCGTGCGTGCGTGCGTGTGTGTGTATATATATTGCTGTTTTTCCTGAGAATAAATTATTTTAAAAAATTTACATTTTAAAAACAATAAATGTGAACAAAAAATGAACAAAAAATGAAATAATCATTAACCATTTTAGTATTTGTTAAGTCAAAATATTCTATACTTGTGTACTCTGCATAAAGCGTGTGTAAAGGCCAAAGAAAAAGTTAAATATCAGCAGAATATTTTAATTATGCCACATTTCAAATCAAGCTGCAATTTGAATCCATCAGATTGCGCGTTTTACGTGACACCCTCGTTATACTGCAAATTCCATGTTCACGACTGCACCGGGATTCCCTCTGCATCACGGAAATCATACGGCCTTAACTTATAACTTGTTATAAATGCAACATACCTTTACGTGATATGTTGCATTTTACAGGCTTTACCTGTACGTGCTTGTAAGCAGCCAAGTACATTTTTAAACCGTAGATATGCAAATGTTTACGATATGATAACCGTGCACTTTCAAAGCGTGATAGACCGTCATACCGGGAAAATATTTTTATAACCCAAGTCCCTTTAGTTGAAGAAACACCCAAATATTGATTCACTCTATTAATTTTCTCATTTCCTCATTCCCAGAGGAGTTATCTGAGTACGGTGGGTTCATGTGCAGCGCCGGCCTCTGTGGCTTAATAATGAGATGGAGGAAGGCACCGATCCCAAATCTTTCCTCAGTTATATTGTATTAAACACTGCGCTTTGCTTGTCTTTCTTGGCGATGATCCAAGGTTTAAAAGATGGATTCTCTTGATCGCTTCATCTGTACTCTGAGCAAAGGCCTCAGTGGATTATCCATTATAGACTCTGGGAAAGAGTACGTATGAAATTTACATTTTCAGTAGAATTGTTTATATTGGGAACTTCACCAGCTTGGGTTCATTGACTAGATTTTTTTTTTTTAAGTGACCCCTCTCTATTATGTGTTTCTGAATGAAAAAGGCCAGCATGCAATCTTAGAAATCATTTTAGTTTAGGGCCTTGAGGAAACACTGGGTGGGTTTGAAAGGTAACATAAGCATTCAGCCCGCAAATTCATAGAAAACTGAGAGAAAGGCCGTCAGCTAATCAGTCCATTTGATTGGTCTTGCAATACTGAGTCAAAAACTGCACTTTCACACATCATTTATTTTTCATACTGCTGATAAAATCTGTATGGATAGCTAAAAATGTGTTAAAATTGGTTCAGAAAGACCACATTATTTCTGACAAATGTATATTATTTTTAATTAATGAAGCGCACATTAGGTGTCTTGTATAGAAAAATACAATAGTAAAAGACCAGGCTTAAAAAAATCTAAAACATTGTAGTGGCAACCATTATTAGCTCCAGATATGGTGAAATATGGAAGCACCTGTTTTGAATATCATAAGTATTTGGATAGGATCAGAGATAGCTATGATACTGTAGCAGATTCTGCTGTTCATTATTGTCAGATGGGAATGCAGATTAGTACATTTGAGACTCAACGCAGCAACCCATCAGATTGCCATTTATGTGCGGCACAGGCTGCATTTCATTCATGGGAAATTAACATATTTATAGGAATTTTAGCGGAAAGGTACGGCATTAGTTTGGTCGTCAGTTCCTCGCACATTTTGTGTCACACGTTCTGCGCCCCGTGTCAGCAAACTAGAAATGAAAGGAGACTGAAAATGAATTTTTGCAAGTGCAAGTATGTTTACGGTGCGGCATAACAAAAGGATTTGCCGTAGCTTTTGCATGTTTATACTCCCATTGATCAAATTCTTAATGCATGTCAGCGGGGACCTTCACCGCAATGCTGAACCAGACCTACTAATGTTTAGATATTCAATGCATCTTGTTCTCCAAAATGCGTGAAATAGAGGAAGTATTAAAGAATATGACAGAAAATATCAGGCTAGAAACTTCAGAGAAACTTGCCGTTATCTTTAATGTTTGCGAATCGATTCCTTGACATGTAAAATGGAGGAATCAAAGAATCTTTATGTGCTCTCATGCTGAACTGTAGCATAAAACCTTCTGATACTCTTCTGTTAGCTCCAATGGGACAGTGTGTTCTCGTACCTCTGTTTTTCTGTGGCTTCCTGTGAGGATTCGCTTCAACACTGGACACAGCGGCACAAGCACTCCTTCAAGTTCTCGCCTCTGTCTCCTCCCTGAAGGTACCGGAGGTGAAGACATGGAGTCAGTAGTCCGTGTCAGGAACACTAGGGCAATAAATTTAACCAACTCTCAACAGCTCTTTTTTATTTAGCCTGTTTCTCTATAATCTGGGCTTAATGTTTCATGAGGTTTTGTGCTGCATTTTTATCCAGTTTTGTTCTCACCAGAGCAAATGCACATCAATAATGGACGTGCTTTGGAGTAGCAGAGAGAAAAAAAGTGTTAGTGTTAGACACCTCTCCAGCTAAGAGCATTAGGGAAATGACAAGTCTTTCTAGAGTATTAACGCTGCGGTGATTGGTCTATTTGGCGTCAGTTCCATCCGCAGGTGGTAAATAATTAATTTTACAAACAGAAACTGTCGTTGTAGTAAAACTGAGGTTTTGACCTCAATTCTGGGCTGAGGATTGTTCGGGGAAATAAGCCAGTCATAAGCTCCTATGGGGAAAAAAAGTCACATTTTTCATATCACATTGATGGTTGCTGTAATTTAAACTCTTACTAACTAGAACAAACTACTGTCGGACTCTAAAGTGCATGCATTTTAATGATTATTATATTATTTTAGATTTAAATATTTATTATATTTATAATAAATACAATAATTTTGGGAACTCCGATACTTTTTTTCCCCCATAATTTTCTTTGATGAAAGTTCAAAAGAACTTTTTTTTTTTTTTTCCATAATTTAAAAATAATAATTTTTAATGTTTGCGAATCGATTCCTTGACATGTAAAATGGAGGAATCAAAGAATCTTTATGTGCTCTCATGCTGAACTGTAGCATAAAACCTTCTGATACTCTTCTGTTAGCTCCAATGGGACAGTGTGTTCTCGTACCTCTGTTTTTCTGTGGCTTCCTGTGAGGATTCGCTTCAACACTGGACACAGCGGCACAAGCACTCCTTCAAGTTCTCGCCTCTGTCTCCTCCCTGAAGGTACCGGAGGTGAAGACATGGAGTCAGTAGTCCGTGTCAGGAACACTAGGGCAATAAATTTAACCAACTCTCAACAGCTCTTTTTTATTTAGCCTGTTTCTCTATAATCTGGGCTTAATGTTTCATGAGGTTTTGTGCTGCATTTTTATCCAGTTTTGTTCTCACCAGAGCAAATGCACATCAATAATGGACGTGCTTTGGAGTAGCAGAGAGAAAAAAAGTGTTAGTGTTAGACACCTCTCCAGCTAAGAGCATTAGGGAAATGACAAGTCTTTCTAGAGTATTAACGCTGCGGTGATTGGTCTATTTGGCGTCAGTTCCATCCGCAGGTGGTAAATAATTAATTTTACAAACAGAAACTGTCGTTGTAGTAAAACTGAGGTTTTGACCTCAATTCTGGGCTGAGGATTGTTCGGGGAAATAAGCCAGTCATAAGCTCCTATGGGGAAAAAAAGTCACATTTTTCATATCACATTGATGGTTGCTGTAATTTAAACTCTTACTAACTAGAACAAACTACTGTCGGACTCTAAAGTGCATGCATTTTAATGATTATTATATTATTTTAGATTTAAATATTTATTATATTTATAATAAATACAATAATTTTGGGAACCCCGATACTTTTTTTCCCCCATAAGTTTCTTTGATGAAAGTTCAAAATAACTTTTTTTTTTTTTTTCCATAATTTAAAAAAAATAATTTTTTGTAAAACTGTACGGGAAAAAAATAAAAACAATTTAAACTTTTTTTTTTTGTAAAATTGTACGAAAAAAAACCTATATAATTTTTAACAATGTAAAATATCAATTAAATGTTTTCTAAATAAAACTATTTATATATTATTATATATTTACTTCTTTTTATTTATTTATTTTAGGTGTTGAGATTCTGCTTTGTTAAAATTGAAGTATGTAATAGCTGTGCCACTAGCAGCGCCAAACAGAAATCAAAATAAATAAATAAATAAAATAAAATTCCAAAACGGGTTTCTAAACACTGAAACTGCCAATTCAGTTCTGTCCCATCCACAATTGTGTGCCAGAAATCAACATTTCAGACCACCAAAACATTGTTTTCAAAAGCACCACAGAATCACAGTGTTTCAGGAAGACGGCCTACAAATGGCTTTTCTTGGAAAAAATGACACATTTAATTTTTTTAAATTCTATTTGTGACTGCAGAATGTTGTGAAACACATTTCAACTGCCGTTTTCCCCTCCCTCCCATATCAAGATCTTGCGACTTCCACATCTAGGACAAAGGAAGCCTTTTCCATCATTTCACAAGCCTGTTATTCTCGAGTGGTAGGGCACCAGATGGGCTCTGACCTGGATCCACGATCTTCGATCATGAAGGTTAGCCATCCGTGTTTGTGCAGATGCCAGAGCGTTGAATCTCTAGTCAGTGGTCATTGCTCTGATCCCCACAAAACTAAGCCACCACGGCACTGTTTACATTCTATGAATAGAATCACATGTTTGATTAAGGCAGCCCAGTGTCAGAGCGGATGTGGAGAACATGAACAGAGGCCAGTGAAGCAAAAGCTGAACTCTTGGTGTGGAAAACTGTCACTACGCTTTATGTGACACATTTGATGTGCAACACGATCTGCTGAAAATACAACAAAGCACACCTCTGGGGATTGTTACTTGGGATGGAAAGAGTGATTGGAATCGTAAAGAATTGAACGACTTTGGTTCTGATTCTGGTTACTTAACGGCTCCATTCTTTTACTACTTGTAAGAAATAAATATTTGGGGGGGGGGGGGGGGGGA